>NC_034409.1:24631480-24931480 GCF_002078875.1 Numida meleagris | reverse complement strand
GCTATTTAGAGGTGTTTTAATTATGTAGCTAGAATTTCATCAGAGTTCGTTTTGACTCAGACTTCTTAACACTTGACCCTTCCCAGCTGAAACCTCTGTTAATACGTGTCAATTCAGGAGCCTACTAGTCCAAGCAGTGACCTTTACTCCACTGCTGTCTTAGGCGAGGTTTATCACTCTGTCAGAACCTAAGCAGAAAAAAGATTAGTGAGTGATGTCAGTGAGAAGCAAAGAGAACCAGAGTAGGAACTTTTACTGGCCACGGTACATCTGTAACTAGCTGCAGCTCTTCCCTTTTCTTCGCTGATGGAGGGAAGGTTATTCTGCCAGCCATTATTCATTCCTGGTGAGCAGGGGTAATCTTTCTTAATCCCTTGGAGGGGCTTGTTTGCAATATGTTCATTCTGAACTTTAAATCACTTTTTACATAGGACCAGATTCTGTCATGCTTTCTCTTGCCAAGTAGTAGCTTTGACTGTTAAATATGCAATAGTGAGTATGGACAAGAATGAAAAGAGGTAGGCTGCATGCTGGATCCATAACTGATGGATCCAGCTATGTGAATTTTCACCTGCAGTTATTTTTCTTCATGAGCAAGGATGTAAACTTTTTTTAATGGTCAAAACTCTTTATATAGACAAGCAAGCAATAAGGCCTGTGGTCCATTTTTTGGAAAACTGGAGAAGGAGGAAAGCCTGCAAACTGTGCAGTTTAGTTTGTGTTCTTCTTCACAGGTTCATCTCCACCCATTAAGACTAGGAGCGTTACGGCCATCCGTAATGTACATCACATAGACAGTACTAATAGAACAATCATAAAGAAGACATGAGGAAGCAAGGTTCTTACAACATTTCAGTTCTTTGGAGAACCACTCTGACAATAAATATACATATATTTAATCAGTTATGCAATAAAAATAATACTCCTAATAAGTGTGGCTTCAAAAAGGAGGTGCAGTAGAAAATGACCTACAGTCATATGAAGCTATGCAGACTTGGAAATTGAGGATGTCTAAGACCAAATCCTTGATATCTCTCAGACAGTTGACAAAGGCACTTATATGTAAGAGGATTCAATTATTTTAACTACACACTTCATTCAGCTTGTCATACAAGATGGATTCTTTACTCACAGTGCTAGATTTGTATAATCTATGCCTTCTCTATTATTGCTGTCTTGCTTTTTTATTTTATTTTTACAGCTAGTGTTGGCCATTATTGCAGTTGTCTTTTAAACAATCCATGATTATAAATCATAATAGCACTCAATAAATGTAGTTGCATATATGTAAGCTTCTCTCATTTTATTTTATTCTGATTTTCTTCAGTGTAATTTCTATTTTTGCTACTGGTGTGCCACAGAAGTACTGGATTGCTTACTACTGATATACCCGAGTTACTCTAGTGAAGATTCTTTTCAGTACAATAAGAAAACCCATTTTCATTTTGAAGAACAAAGCCTGTTAGTTGTATGAGAGTTGCAGATTCAGACAGCTATGTTCTTGGATTTGACTAATTGTATGTTATGCAAAGCATATCTTATCAAGAAACTTGACACAGTGTCCATTCAGAGCTCAAAAATTTCTGAAATGATAGTGAACTCAGGGAAAGTGCCAAGAACAAGGGGAACTGAGGGGTTTTAACTTGATGTTAGTTATTTCAGCGCATTTTGAACAAGAAATAATTTTCCATGTTAATAATCTAACCCTTTCATATGTTATTGATTTTAGTTGATGAAGGAATTTCCTCTTCTCAGCATGTTCAATATCCATGAAAACCTGCTAGAAGCTTTGTTAGAACTGCAAGCATATGCGGATGTCCAGGCAGTCTTAGCGAAGTATGATGGTAAGTCCATATATATATATTTATTTTCTCTATGTAGTACACACAAAAGCATTATTCTTTAGTCAGGCTTTTAAAATTTAGGAAATACCATAACTGAGGAGATTCACACAGGCTTCATAGATCGCCTTACACAGCCCTTACTCCAAAGATTATGTGTTTTTTTTTTTCCTGCCAACCCTGCTTTATTCATTGTACAAAGTAATGGAATTCACTTACTAGTAGCTCTCCAGTGATGTTTAAAGGATGACTGTTTAGGTTCGGCAAACTCTTCATTGCATGCTGTTCAAACCTTGTCTGAAGATAGGATTATCTGTTCCCTTGTGGACTTCTCTGTGAACGCTGACTAAGCTGTATACAAATGCTTTACAAACATAACAGATTTCACTTCACAACAGCCTAGTGAGTAGCAAACTTCATATCTTATGGGGAAAAGTTGGAAAGCTCAGAGGACTTGGTGAACTTTTCACCCTCATTTTCAGTATTTTTCAGCAAGCATTGGCCTACGCAGTACTGTATCACTTTTCTTGTTTAAGTCACACCTCTTCTTATAGCCCTTTGATTTTAAAAATTAGACACCATGGTCTCAGAGAATGGACAACGTAAGAGTCACCAGATGGCATACTTTGTTTAGTTAAGTTAAATGAGTTTTCCTTGTATTGTGTAGAAACTTTGGGGCAGAAACAGGAATAGAATCCAGTTATCTTCAGCAGCATTCATCATCCTTAGCAATGTCACTCTTCCTTATTCTCCCCAGCTTACTCACTATCCACTTAGTAAGTTCTGCAAAAATTGAGTCAGGAATGCTGCAGCCATAATTTTCCTCTTTTGTTACTACATAGTCCTCAGAAAAGTGTCATTCTGGAGTATGGCAAGAAAGATTAAGAAAGGAATATTGTCTATTTATACAACTGAAAATTAGGTGATTGTATGCGTGAACAGAGTAACTGAATTAAGTGAAATAGCATAAATTTTGATATTAACTCTTTTGCTAGCTATATCTTGTAGCCTTTAAAATGGTTTTAATTATTAAATCTTACAGCTTTTCTTGTGTTCCTTAAACATGGCTACCAGTATGGGCACTGGAACGTATATTCACTGTGCTTTGGCCACTCTTTCTCTTTGATTGTTCTTATAAACTTACCATCCTTTTCATCCTGTCCTTAGCTGATCTTTCCTATTTGTCCACTGAACCTCTTTCTACTTCAGTTGTTTTGCACAGTAAGTTTCAGCATTCTTTTACTCCCAGTTCCTATCAGAAGCTCCTTGTTCAGCCAGTACCACTCACTCCCAATTTCATTCATCTGCCCCAGGTATGTACCCATACAGGTTTGCTTTTCAGGGCAGTGATGGTCATAGTATATCTTCTCACCCACTTTACAGTTCCTGCCTTAACCACCTTTTCTTTTTCACTTACCATCTTTTCCACTTCCCCCTTTTTTGTCTGTGGCTTCTGTCTTCTCTCTGTTGAACATTCTGTGCTGCATTGCCTGAATGCCAAAACGTCAAACAATGTAAGAGCCCATAGAAACAGAAACTTTTCACTGTGAGCTACGCTACTTGGCCCCTTATTATCATGTGGAACAGTGGTAAGAGTATAATGTGTAAGTTCACCAGTGTGCTGAGAAGTACGTTTAATGAACAAAGAATCTTTAGAGGTTATAAGTGAAAAGAAAAAAAAAAGCCAAGTGTTCCATTTAATATATACTAGCTGCTTTCTTTTAACATTTTATAGCTTAAGTAATTAAGATAAATTTTAAGGAGATTAGCAATTGACTATTGGCTTGCTACTGACATGATCAACCTGCCAAATTTCAGACTATGGCACAGCTGAGGTTTTTCAAGGAAAGTGGTTGATTACAGGCAACTGTTAGCAATAGTTACTACTAGCAGTCCAGCCTGGAATGTTTTCAGCTCTTTCTGGAGTTGAATCATTCTAAGCTGAGATCAAAGTGTTACTCAGGCCTTTGAGTACTGCCATCCAGTAGCAGTAGTGACTCTACTAGAGATCTTGGTTATGCTTAGTTTGGTTGAGAATAGTCTGCAGTTGAAGTGGTAACGTGATATGTGATCATCATGTGATATAGATGTAGTTCCCCATGGACTTTATTTTGGCACATTAGGAAGAAAGTAAATAGAAATGCCCATTTTTCTGCCCCAGGCACCATGAGACTTCAACACCTCCTAGTCTTTAATGTAGTTATCTAATAATAGCTCTGGGAGACAGCAGAACAGGGAATTAAATCAGCCTTCCCAAATCTCAGATTAAACTGCTGTGCTAGGTCTAGTGTTGCATACTGAAGCTAGTATAGTTATAGTTACTGAACTAAATCCCTAGTTTTAAAGAATACTATGGTAGCACTTTGTGTTATGGAAGATGATAAAACTTGAAGGTGAATTTTGTTTTCTTGGAAGCATCTGATGTAGTAAAAACTGTAACAGACGTGTTTTTTCAAAATAAAACTCTTTTTACTTCATTTATTTGCATTTTCAACTCATTCTTTGCCTTACATAAGCAAAGGTATTTTGTATATGCTAGGTATACACAAAGACTCCACAAGCACAGGCTTAACCAGTATGACTCTTATAGCTCGTGAGTCTCAGAAGGCTCATCTCACGGAGTCTCAGCTCATTTTAGAACTCATCAGCTTCATGTGTTGCAAGATTTATTGGATTATAAAAAAAATGAACTCATTTATACTTTCCTATCTACAGTTTCTGTTGGTCCCACTCCACTGCCTTTTTTTTTGATTGGGACCAAACCTGATTTATCGTATTTTGATAACATACGAACAAATTATTTCCTTGAGCAGCCTGCCACCACCCTGGGTTAAAATGTTAGAACACAGTGTGCAAAACCTCAGCCTCTGCAAACAGACACGCTGCTTTACCAAGAGCCGTGTGTTAAATAGTGTTTATATTATGCACCTGGCAACAGAGCTGATGTCTATACTCATTATTCATGGAAAAAGGGCCTCATTAGTGGGAAGTCATGCACTGTTGCTGAGCTACATCATTATAGTTTCAGAGTTCAGTGCCTGTCAATAGAGTGCGGATGACCTAAATACCATTGAATTCTAAAAGAGGTTTTGGCTCTGTTTTGACACACATCCATGTTATTTACAGCAGAAATAGTTATGGATGCTGAAGAGACTGATGTTGACGGAATAAGCTTCTGGTACTCACAGTAGATAAAGTTTATTCGCTCTTTCCTTGCTTTTGAAACTGAATGTTTTTCAGCGGAGTCGATCTGCTTGTTGTGATGTTAGAACAAACTGTTTATTAGCTTCCTTGGGCAGCCAGGTCCGTTGATTGTTTTTCTCTGGTAACCTGAGCGTTGGGTGAAAACTCAGACCTTTCTGGTAATTGAAAGTAAAATTTAAAAAGGATAGAGGCCTGTTTGTGTAGTTGTAGTAATGCAGTGGTCGCTCCCTAAACCACTCCTTGCTTGCTTTTTTTTTTTAGTGTCAGTGTTTACCAAAGAGACTATAAGCCTTCTGGCTTGCAGGAGGAACACCTTACAATGATTCGGCTTTCACTTAAACACTCGCAAAGGAGAAAGGTCACATCACCATATAGACAGTTCTGAATTCAGAGTTCACTTGAAAAGAAAATTTAGACCACAAGATACATAGAAATAAAATGTGAGGATTTTTATTTGGTTTGTTTGTTTGTTTGTTTGTTTTAATTAAAAAGGTGTCATTCTACTCAACACCATTACGCTATTATTTGGTTACTGCTTACTTCAGACAATCTTGCTCTAAGTTAGTGTCAAATCAAAATGCAAACCTTAGAAAAAAACAATTAGAAACTAGTCATATTTGTCTTGGAATATGCATGATGATCAGGTATTGATGGCATTCTTATTTAGTCTTGGAGTATAGATTGCAGAATTATTTTGACAAATTTTCCTGTGAAAGTCATGCGTAAAAGGAATGTAGACCTTTACTATTGTGAAATCCAAATGATTAATGTAGAGAAATTAGTTTTCTAAAATGCAACACATTCGGTGTTATTCTACTTTTTGTAGTCTCCCTCTGTCCATTTCTGTGTCCTTACAACTTACGAAATATGTAAATTTTATTTACATCAAATTTCAAGGCATTTCTTTTGTAAATAGTTACGGATTGATCAACTAATCAGATGGAGTCTTCATTTATATCAGCCGTGGTCTCTAGAGCTTTTGTATACATACGTATTTGAGATCATAGCTCCAGGCCATCAGTTTCATTAGTCACTATGATAATGTCTGATACTACTGAGGAGCTTTTCTACCTGGTGGAGCTAACTGGGTATTTCTTCTCCATTCTAGTGCAGGAAAGGGTTTCTCCCTGAGTTAAAGTTGTAGCAAGTGGCAGTATGGGAGCAACCATTATCTCATCCATGCTGTTATGTGATAGTTTTGTTTATTTGAAAGAGAGACCTTTAGTTCCTCTTAGTTAAGGTCAAACCAAGCCTACTCTACCATCTCAAATGCAAGTCAGGTAACACCTCCAGTTTGGGTAGCAGCATTATCAGGAGAATGGTTTGTCCTTTTTCCCATTACATTTTCTTCTTCAGTTTCTGCCTCTGAGAACTGGTTTATTTATCTCAAAACCACTTGTTACTTCAGCGTGGTCTTTCCATTAGTTCGCTCTCTGTTCCTACCGACTGTTCTGATTTTTTGTTGTACAATTCAGTTTGGGTTTTTTTGGCTGATTGTTTGTTTCTCCAACTTTTACAACACCACAGAAAGTCTAAACTAATTGTACCGATCTTGATATTTTAAATTTTCTGTAGGAGAAACGGTTCCTTCTCCTCTAGATGCATATAAGATTGAGCTCAGTAAAATCAAGGGAATTGACACCTGCCTCACCACCAAGATGTTCATCTCAGCTCTGAAATATTTACAACCAGCAGTGACATTCAAAATATGTCCATTTCTGAACAGTTTAAGTTCTAGCTGTGCTTATGGCAAAATAGAACACTCTTCATTTGTGCTGAAATGTTTTTCCCATTCTTTCGGAGGAGCAAAATGAAGGCCTTACCATACACAATGGCTTAGTGTTTGTTTGATTGAGGTGTCTCCCACCAGTGAGGAAGAATGTCAAAGCTACAGAAAATCAGAACTGCTTTGTGTTGCAAGCACAAAGTAAACATTTTATTGTTGTGGTCATTGTTTTGCTCCCTCCAACACTTTTCTAACATTTTTTGTGGAGAAAGGGCTCAGGCAATGACTGTTCTTGTGGGAGATGACAGTAGATCTTTCTGACAAAGTGTTTTTCCCCTGATGTTCAATTCATGTTTTCTGTTATTGAATTCCATCCCATTGCTATTTTTTAACCATTTTTATCAGCTTAATTCACATTCTTGTGTAATACTTGTATCTTTATAGATGCCTGCATCTCTCTTTTGTCATCACTCATCCAGCCGACACATATTTATTTATTAGACCACTTTCAGTCTTTCCCGTAAGCAATTCCTTCTGCCACCTGTGCAAGAGCTGACAATCTAGTCTGCAGGTGCAGAGAACTGGGGGAGTTCTGTGCTGACAACACAAGTGTTGGCCTATCATTTAAACACCGGAGTCTGCATGCAGGCTGAGGGAGAGAAAATCAGCACTGGAGTTCACCACCAAGCCACAGCACAGCACATATCTTGTATTTCATCTTTTTGCTGGTTTGTTTTTGTCTTCACGTAACTTTTTCCAGTTTGTTAACATACTTAACAGTTGCATTTTTAGAAATACAGGAATGAATCTGGTAGCTTAAATGTAGTCTCCAGTGCTGTACAAGGAAGGACTCGCAGTTTGACTGGAAGGGTCTTACTGTACAAAATGTGGTCAAGATTTGCAGCTTAGTTCAGTAAATATTTAAATCTTCTGAATGCTGATAAGACTACTCATCTATCTGAAGTTAAGCCCATAGGAATCTTCAATGCTGACTTGGGAATAAGATATCCTTTAGGGTAGAAAAGAAACAGAGTAATTACTGATTATGAGTTAGATTTTTGCTTTATTAATGACTAAAGCAATTGCAACATGCTCGTCTTTTCATACTTAGGGCTTTCTGGTGACTCGACTAAGGGATGTTGCACTAATCTATTCAGATTCATCATTTCTAGGTTTACTTGCTGTTTTATGAGAATCATAAACCCCAAGACCTATTTAGATGATGTATGGCATGTTCTGAATATCACAAGTCAGGAAAATAGCGGTGTTAGGTTTGCAGGTCTCTATCCGTAGTATTTTTCCATTTGTTCACTCTCAAAAACAGCCACTTGTGAAGCAAACAACTAGGAAGAATTCACTTTTCCAGCCCTTCCAATAGCTGACTGAGGCTAATCCAAAGAAATTTGTTGTTAATTAAGTCTAGACTATTTTGTATTCAGTTTGAAGATAAAAGCAATAAAGAAGAAGGAGAGTCTTTTTTAGACAGACATGTCAGTTCTTACTAGGCAAAAATGTCGTGATGGTTTCAACAACAGAATTGCAGTCACATATTTCAGCACACTGTGGGAACTCCACAAGTAATCATAGAAGGGTGGAAAACAGTGTGTGTGACGATATTTTCCCAGATGGCTCAGAGCGCTGGACACACTCATTTATGAATACCTTCACTTTAGTTCCTGACAGGGAACTTATCTCCTAGGGCTAATTTAGACTTGATTCCTCTGCTAAGTTCAAGTTCTAACCAGGCATAATTGTTTTATGCTGCTCTCTAAAATACGAGAGTGCAATTTAGGAAATGAGACCTGAAGTATATGAGGATTTTAAAGTATTGAAGTAATCAGGCCAAGATATAAAAGAACTAAATAGATATAGTCTAATATAGAGCAAGCAAAAAGCAAAATGCAGGAGGGAAGCAAGCATGGACCTAGCGAGGGTGATCACTGTCTCCACAGCAACATAAACATGAGCATTTGTATGTATTTCTTCTATTGCCAAGGGACTGTAGGTATTATCCTCAAATAACTGCTGCTCGCTCATTAGGAGCACAGTTCTGGAAGAGCCCTCCTGGGTCAGTCGGGTTGCCTGCTGTTGCATTCACTACATGATATTACACTTTCTATGAGCTGAGCAAGCTCCATCCTAAAATTAGGTATTTTGTTTGCCCCATTATTCTACCTGCGAATCTGCCTACAAACTTAACTTCTTAGAAACTTTCTTTTCATCCCCAGTTTAAACTTAATGTTCAACTGTTTATCCTTGTGCCAGTATTACCCTTCACCTAAACAGCTCTTCTCCTTCACTGATGTTCTCTGTGGGTGTGGATGGAGAGCAGTTGTATCTTTTCTCAGACTTTAATTCATTTGGATTGTTAAAAAAATAATGTAGTTTTATTTACTTCTGTTGTTCTTGAACACGAGTGATCAGGTTTAAACACAGCATTCTCTTGAAAAATCCCATTGTTTCTGCAGGAATGTGCTAGGTTTGAATTGATGGAGGAGAAAGTATTTTCTGTGAGATAACAATAACTTAGTGGCCCAGAGAAACACTTCAAGTGTACAGGGAAAGTATAATATTTTACTGACGATTTTAAGAACATATAAATGACTGCAAATCATTGGGGTTTTTGGGTTTTGTTGTTTTTTGTTGTTTGTTTTCTTTTGCATTCAGAAGGGTACTCTGCCTGTCTGTCCATTTATGATTGAAAATGAACCTTCATCTGGAAAACAAAGACTAATATATTTTGAAAAGCATCATTTCTGTTTCCTGGAAATGGCTTTTAACTCCTAATGCTGAGGAAAACCTGGTATGAGGAGAGTTACTGGGGGTCCTTAGAAACATTTTCTCCTCCTGTCATTGAAGTTGTACTCGAATATGTGTTTGTAGCTAGCTTCTCTTAATGTAGTAACTGACATATGCTTCATCTAGTCTGCCCTGCATGCTGTTGATTTTAATTATTTCAGTTGCTACAGTTACATAGCCCAATGAAATTGAGTTGGAATGTTTTATAGGGCAGCCTCCAACAACTTTTGTACATCTCACCTTTATTGACAAACTGAGGGATGGGTAGTTTCTTAGAACAATAGTCTGATTCCATTCCCACAGTGGGCCTAGTCCAGTGCCTTGTGTTTTCAGTATTTACTGTAGGGAGCTGTAGTATTATTTCTAGGCATAATGCTTTTGATAGCTTGGTACCCAGTTGGGTTTTACTTAAGTAGACAGTGCGATGTGTGCAGAATCCAGCTCTAAGTGTTGGGTTTTTTTGTTCGTTTGTTTTGTTTTCTTTAAGTGTAATCTTTAACATTTTAGTACTGGTACTAAACTAAAAAATCTTTAACATTTTAGTACTGATATTAATCATTATATAGTATGTCTGCTAGGTAGATTACTAGTGTGGAAATCAATTGTTCTCTATACCAGTAAGAAAAAATCTATAGCTAAAGTTCATTATGCAGCATTGATTACTACCCTTTGAATGCTTTGTGCCAATCTGCTGGTAGAGAACAAATAAATAAAGTTGTACTAATGGGTTTGTCAGGGTTATGGCTGCTTTTCATATCTGGGACAGCATAAAATGGCCAGAGACTATCTGAGGAGTATTTTTGTTCAGCATTTCCTTAAGAGACAAAATGCCTTGTTTTATTGTTGATCTTTAACTAATAATTGTTTACTTGCATCTCAAATCCACTTAGATATCTGTCGTAACTTGTATAGCTGCCATGTATGCATATTAAACAACTTCTTCTTAGTGAAAACAGGAGGCGGGAAGAAGATAGCCTCATCTATTTCTTAGACATTTCATAAACTATGGAAAAATTTTCCAGGTTACCTTTATGTTACGAAACAAGTTATGAATTCTTTCACTGTATCTCTGTCATGTCACTCTTTAAATTAGTTCTCTGTGATCTCTTTTGGAACTAAAATAGCAATTCATGAATATAAGTTTTAAATTGTGTATATTTAACATGGGTGGAAACTTAAAATCCATGTAACGTGGTGGTACGAGTCCCAGGGTCAGAATGTACTCTGAATTCACTTAACAATTCTGTGCATCCTGTGCATACTTTGAAGTATCAAACACTTTTTTCTTTCTGCAGACTTCCGGGGGTTCAGATATTTACTTTTTCTTTCTCCTCCACAGATATAAGCTTACCAAAATCAGCAACAATATGTTACACAGCTGCATTGCTCAAAGCCAGAGCTGTCTCTGACAAGTAAGTGCATAAGAACCGCTCTCCAGCAAAATTCCTGATTCAACTCAAGATTTTTCTTAGCTGAGCCCACACCCTGACAATCTGCTGGGTAAGCAGGATAATTCAGTCCTGCAGTAAATTCACAAAATTAATTTATGTCTAAAAAAATAGCACTGAGTAAATATTGTCCTTCAAATATTAGAGAAGAAGAAAAGAAGAGAAAAAGCCTCAATTCAATTCATGTTTCACTTCTGTGTATACTATCTGGGTGAGCTTTAGCTTTCTAGATAGTATAATGAAGATGCAACTAAAAGATGCTCTGGTGGGTGTGCCTTGGCTTCCTAGTTAATTTGCTGAAAATTCAACTAAAAGGTGCTGTGTGGCTGAACATCTTCAACTTTCTATAAACCTGATCCCAGAAAGGTAATAAATAAATGTGGATACATGTAACAATGTCATTTTACTGAAGCTGTCAGCAGACTGCTTAGATAGTGGCAGGTGCATTTAGCATTACCATGTCAGGGATTCTGAGAGGTAGATGTTGTTCATATTTTTAGACACACAAATATCTGCTCATTCCTGTTATGGTTATCTCTTGGGTCTCAACCTTCCAAGGTGCTGAGCACATCTACTTTATGCCTGCGGACTTGAGAGCACTGGCCCATTCCAAAAGCGTGCTCAGCTCTTGTGAGATGGAGCTCAAAGATCCCAGTTCTGCTCTCAGATGCCTTCACACAAATCCCAGGCAGGAGTTGTGTCTATGCACCTGAGGGTCAAATGCCTCCCTAAAGTTGGAAAGCAAGTAGAGTGGAAAGCCATTTTCTTGACTGACATCCTGACAGTTTTTGCTTTTAAAGTGTATGTACACATCAAGATCTAAGTAATTTTCTTTCATTCTTTTTATCCTGTAGATCGCCAGTACCTACTGCAACATCTTTCCTCCCTACACAGCGACTCCAGCTTGGGAGGGCAGGGCTAAGGTTGTCACAGCTTTCCCTGTGGTGTCTGCCTGCCAAGTACAGCTCTGGAGTTAGCCGTGGGGTGTGAGGTGAGAAAGAGATTGCATGGTCTGGTTTTTCATTCACTGGGGCAGATGATTCGCCCACAGTTTGGGCATGCTACCTTCAATGGTGCTGCGGCCAGTAGACCACCTGCTACTGCTGCTGCATCGTGCTTCCATCCCAACCTGACCCAGGGGCATTGGGTTGGGAACCTCCCTCAAACCTCCCCAAGCCCGTTTTTAATAGAAACTCTCCAACAGTTATTTGGCATTGGGTTTTTTCACTTTTATTTTTTTTTCTGCAACTTCAGCCTTGAATATGCCCCTTAGACAAGGTACCTAGAGCAAATTTAGATTAGTGACAGAGAAAGAACTGACTGTTTCAACTGACTTCCTGCCATGACTAGATACAAACACGCTTTCCACTTCTGCTGGGATTTTCATTGTCCTTGACATAATAGATGATTCAGTTTCCACTTACTATGGAAATTTGGAGAGCCCAGGAAATTGACTCAGTTTGCTTATATGGGCCCATGCTCTAATTCCTTTTCTGCCCTTTTCTTGCCATCATTTCTGACCCAATGTGTTTTCTTCTTTGCTTTTCTAGATTTTCTCCAGAGGCTGCTTCAAGGCGAGGGCTGAGTACTGCAGAGATGAATGCAGTAGAAGCTATTCACAGAGCAGTAGAATTTAATCCACATGTGCCAAAAGTGAGTATGGAGAAAGCACTGTTGTAGCTTTAAAACTGCTGAGATCCTATCTCCTGTTTTCTCGTGTTAGATAATCAAGTGATATAGTGGAAAGGGGAGCAAACAGTGAGATGGCAAAGACGATGATAGTCTGCATGTTTTTTTTCTTCTGGTATTCTACATGAAGTATATTCTACAGTGGACCTTGAAACTTGAAACTTTAGCTGAAGTGGGTCTTCTGTGTGACCAAGAATTATATACTGCGTTGTAGTAGTAGATAACACCAAATGCTATGCTGCAGAACAGAACACATAGAGACAGATTATTCTTTACACAAAAGCCATAAAAGATCTTCTAGTTTAAAATAGCGTCATTTTTTGTTTTGATGACTACATAAGAGAATATAGTTGTATATGCTATGCAGAGGGCTTATGTTTAGAGTTCATAGTATGCTTCAAATAAGTTGCGTTAGTAATTCCTGATGTAGCACATGTCATTAAGCTCTGAGAACACATAGCTCAGAGATGAAAAATCACTGTGAACTACAGAGTTCAGAAAGAAAAGGGATTTAAGTTGTAATTCCATAATTCTCTCCCTATATATGTATCTCAGCAGTGAGAATCTTGCCTGTGGCTACTGAAGGCTAATGTAGTTTATTGTTTTTCACCTGATACTCAATATTGCAGTTTGTAAGTTCATTGTAAAGGCAAACTAGAGGCAGATGTTTTTTGGCCCTTGGATCACTTAACCTCACCCTGCAAAGCTCATTTGAACCAGTATTGCCCTGTGAAAGCAAGCAGCCTTTGCTGGAGAGCAGAAAACTGGTTTATCTTAATATAGGGAACCTCTTCATTAGCTAGAGTTGAACACCAAGTCTGGTGAAATTAAACTCTGAACTTCTCCCATGTGTACACATGTATTGGAGAAAGTGTTTTTTTCTCATGCATTTCAGGAATTAAGTATTTTCCCTGTAACATATATCTGTTATGCTATCCACTAAATAGCATGGTTTAGCTATCAGAAAGTTAGACTGTTTAATAAAGTCATCTAGACATTCTCTACAGACAGTGGCAAGAAGGAACTGTGTTAGACATCTCTAGATAGAGTTTCCCTCCTAGATGCCTGTTTCTGCACCGACTAAAAAATGAGCAATTATTTTACAGTAAGATCCCGATCTTCAAACAACAAGATTTATGTGAGCTCCTTTGTATTATTAGCTGATCTACTTTCTGTGCCAAGCTGTACAACGAAAACATTGAAGTTTGGTCCCAAGACTGCTCCTGTGGAACTCCTTACCTTCTTCCATCCCAATGGTTCTTGTACCAACACAACCATGAATATTCTCTTCTACTTGTTCATCTGTTTACCTCTCTATTCTAATCTTGTTCTGGATGAAACTTAAAGTGCTTTACTGAAGCCCAGTTAGAGAGTTATGTCCTTGTTGTCTAAGAAAATAGGTATTTTGCCAAGCAGACATATGAGTTTTAATTGTCATGAGCTCTCCTTGTGAACCTCTTCTGTTTTCTGTACTTACCTCCTTGCTTTTGATCATTTTTTTTTCCTTCAAGGTCTATTTTATTGCCTACGAATGAACAACACGTATTGTTTCCCTCCTTTAAATAAGTGGTACTCCATATATTATTCTCATTACTGGATCACTTGATTCTGAATGGGGATCTTTGTTTTACATTTGTAATGCAAATCTGGCAATTTCCAGGGCCAATTCATTCACTGCTTAGGAATGGAGATTACTGGCTGCAGTGGTTTCCACTTCTGTACATGCTCTTAATATCCATCCTGCTGTTGTCCCCGTGCTCAACATTACTGTGAAATCGAGTCTAAGTCTTCACTTACTACTTTTTTGCTTGTTCTTTTTCTGTTTATACTTGAGCATTCTTTTCTTTTGCTTGATTTCCATTGCAAAATCTAATTTACTGTAAGTTGTGGCAGCTACCCCGTAATCTCTGCACTTCTCCCCCTCTAAGATGCTGCTGTGCTTGCAGATCAGTGCTTTTACTCATTGCTTGTGACCCTAATCATCTACCAACTCCGGGCTAGGTGACTTCAATAACAGACTGAAACTCCCTTTCTGACAAATATCCCCACGCATGAAATACAAACTCCATGTTATTTTTTGTACTTTCAGTGTATGAAATTCTAGTCCTCATTTAAGTCCTCAGTCTAGTTCGCCTTGTTAATTGATTCCTTCAGTTTGAATTTCAAAGTCAGTTACTTGGAAATTAAAAACCTTTGAGAAAAGTATAAATTATCAGGATAATGAGGTAGTAATGGCAGCAGACTTTGCGTTTTTTTAGTTCATATTTTGACATTAAAACAGTGTAGCCCATTAAAGACTAATATACAGCACTGCTGATTTCACACTCATTTATCTTTGCTATTAGCTGAAGGCTATTAAGGTAGCAATAACATATACGTGATTATAATTCTATGCTGAATATGGATATTACACCTCAATTTCCGCTCAATTAAGGTTGAAGTCAGATCCATTTTGTTCTTAATGAAATAGAGCTAAGTTTTAGAGAGCAGCATCACAAAAAATCTAGCAGTGCTACAAGACTAATATGTCCTCAAAAGCTTCTTTAGGATTTAAACACTAATGAGACTCTTGTTCAGGTTGAGGAATAAATAAATAATGAAGTTGACATCTTATTTAAAGCATTTGCAAAGATCTCACCAGAATCCTCAAAAGAGGCTACACTATTAAGTAGAAAAAAATGTAAATGGTTCGGTATATTTATGGTCTCAAAAGAAAATGTTACCATTTTCAGTGCAAATCAATCAAATCT
Source organism: Numida meleagris (assembly GCF_002078875.1). Lineage (NCBI taxonomy): Eukaryota > Metazoa > Chordata > Aves > Galliformes > Numididae > Numida > Numida meleagris. The sequence goes on along the minus strand of NC_034409.1, from coordinate 24,916,023 downwards.
AGAATTATCGCATAGAAAAAGATTGTTACCGGATATGCATTTTCGAGACATTTAACTGGAAATAGCAGACTTCTGCTAATGAGATTATGACGAGGAGAGAGCAGGGAACACAGTGTGAACATGCTGAGAGATGTTGTACTTAGCAACAAAGGGAGACCAGGTCTTCTACTGGCCTGTTACAGGCTTTTGTCAAACCACCATTGGACTCCTACAGTGCTGCTGACTTTCCATAGTAGATGTATGTCCAGACTCCAGTCCATTGTTCCATACAATACTGCAGAGGTCAGATTTAGTTTTTACACTTTATTTCAAACGTACTTTGAAGATACAGGAACTCTTTCAAAAGAAAGAGTTTGGAAGTCCCAGATTCTCATCTTTACATAGAGAAACCCTGCAAAACACCCATCTTCTTTGTAGGGGCCAGTTCGTGCACAAGTCTTTCTTTAGCCTCCTTTCTGGCAGTTGATATTCTTCTGGCACAGAGCTCTTCCATTTTTTAAAAATATGTTTTGATGACAATTTGCTTCCCAGAGATCAGTCCATTAAGCCTTAAGCTAATAAATTGCCACTGTTTTTCAATTAGGCTGGAGTCAAGATGTGACACACAGAGGTACTAGGTTTTTTAGTGAACCAGGGCAATACTGAGCTCAGTGCAATTTACCAAATGTATCCAGGAAGCTGGGCAGCTGACCTGGCTGACCTGATGAAAGATACTGCCTCTGTCTCTGGAGGTTGTCCTGTTTATGTTGCTGAAACAACTCAGCTACAGCAAAATCCAGTTTTATACCCTGGCAGATATTAACTTTGTGAAAAGTAAGCAGTTAACCAGGAAGAATATTTTCAGGATTCTTTTTAGTAAAAGAAAAACATATCAGTAGCTGATTTACGTCAGCGGTACAGCAGGAAAGATAACAAAGCGGAGAGCTTTGATTTCCACTAAGAGAAGAATCATACCAAATTGTATTGCTTACTTGTGATCACTTGTCTGATTTCCATCCCTCTCTGTCTTAAGAGAGATTCTGTAGTCTGGTATACCTTTGCTTTAGTGTAGCATCGTGCACTGCAGAGTGTTGGCCCCAGGGAAGCGTGCTGACACTGTCTGACAATATGCTGCTCAAAAAATCAAGAGTTAAACAAGAAATGGTTTTAGTGCCACAGTTGGGGTATCATTGTCATTCCAGAGGGTTTCGTACAGAGAAGAGGGTAGTACATCTTCGGTCAAGGCAGTCCATAGTCTGTGGGGTATATGACAAAGTGTGTATATATGTGCAGAAGACTTCACCAGCATTATTTATATTGTTGTGTTTGGATCTTCCCCACTTATTTGTAATGCAGCTATCCAAGTTAATGCAGATAAAATACAACAGCTGTTTATGAGATGTTTCTCAATTCTGGAACACCCTTTCTGAATTGATTTGCAAACTCATCTTGATAAACTCCCCTCACCCCTCCAGCCAAAAAAAGTCTTTTGTGTCATTGATAAGGTGTAAACATTTTTGAATCTAGTAAAGTAAAAGGGGGGAGAAAACAAGTGCTGGTCCATATATATGGTTGTTAAAATTGAGTCAGAATTGTGCCCTGCACACAGCTGTGTTGGGTGGCCCTGTAAGCCAGGGCCTGAATTTGGAGAGATTCAGACTGTCTAAATGTTATTGTTACTCAAAGAAATGCCAGTTTTGTGTATAAACTGTTTCTTAAAAGAATATAACCAACCATTAACTTAAATGCTTCTAAAGATTTACCTGTTCTCCCTTTCGTTCTTTATAATTTCTTTCTTACCTTCTTTATTATAATTCATTCTTTAATGAGGACTGTGTGTCTTTGAATGCTCTGTGGTTTCTAGTAAGTTGTAGTTGCTAATAGAAACAAATAATGAAAACAAATTCATTTAGCAGATGGGAAAGGAATCCACTCCACACACCCCATGATATTACAGAGAAACTATTCCAGATATGTTTAACAGGGGTATTAACTGTTCAGAGAGACAGTGATTTGTTTTTGTACCTCCAGCAAAAAGGCCAGTCTTGTTAATTACCATCAATCCAATGCAAACTTGTAGTGTGACCTACAATTGGCTTCTCCGGGCATGTAGAATCCAGTATTTCTGAGCTGTATGAAGCTTGTGCTGTTCATCCCACTGGGAGGAAGAGAGTTCCTGTTCAAACAATGTAAAATTCTCATGTTCTGGCCTGGAGGGATGCTGTCACAGGTGCGGGAGTGACTATTGCCTATTTACAGCCTGAGCTGTAATTTCAGAGGCAAGATGCAGGACTGAGGAAAAACCTTCCTGAGATAGATTGATTTATTCTATACAGATTGATTTATTTTATTAAGGGGTGCTGGAGGAGCTTATTAATTTGGAATGTTAAAAGCAGTCCCAGCAGAGAAGTAGTGCTGTCAATATTATGAGACAAATAATGTGTATTCAATCAATTCAAGTAAGAAAATATGAACTCCACCTTATTACCCTTCACATACACAATAAAGTGCTTGCATAGCACCTATCACAATGTTTGTACCTGTAGATTATAACAATGAAATTAGTTTCCATTGTCATCCTCCAGATGCTCATTAACAGGTATATTCTCCCTTGTGTCCGGAGTGGCTATAGCTGAACACTTTGGTTCATGTTTTTGCTCTTACAATGTCAAGTAAACAGCCCAGAAGCTACATGAAAAATAGTTCTCCTTTTAACTCCTAACAGACAGCTTTTTGACAGGAGAAGTTTGGGGTAGGAAGAGAAAGTCCAGAAAAAAAAGACAAAAAAAGCTACAAAATCCAAACCAGCAGAGTGCAATGGAGAAGGGCTGGGTGACATCTGTTGGTGACAGAAATAGTTGGGCACCATGAGTATTCACTCGCAACTTGGTTAAGGCTAAGTCGTTCTGGCTTCTATCGATTGGCTTCTCTGAGCTGATTCCTATTTTAAAGGAAAATGGTAACTCTGTAATGATGGCAGACCATTATTTCCTGTTCTATTAAACTTCTTCCTTTGCCACTGAAAAACAAGCATAGATTGAGATGTGCTGGGCTTGCCATCTCCCTTCCCTTCATGATGAGAGCTCTGTGCAAAGTTTCTTACTTTGCCTATTACTTGACTCTTCCTCTACACAGGAGCCACGCTTGGGTTCAGAGCCATATCGGGACAACAGAAGTTTCCTGTCTTCCCTCTGTACTCAAAGTATTGAAGAGGTCATGACGTTTTATTGCTTTAAATGTAAAGGTCGTGGTTATGTTCACAAGCCAGTGTATCAGCAGGTACAGCTCAGTGGGGAATCTGTCCGGTGGTGCTGGTTATTTCCTTGTAAGGACTGGTGGAGTTCATACTGCTGTGGCTTTCACTTGTATGATAGGTTCTTATACCTGTCTCAGCCCTACAAGAGCAAGTCTGTGCTCTGGACAGAGGCCTTCAGGCATGTGCTGTAAAAAGCCAATTTGCTGCTGAAAGGGCTCTCAATGCCCTTGAATTCTCCTTGGAAACAGAGCAACAAAGGAATTGATGACATATTCTAGAATATAAAATTAATTCATTTTCATGGTCAGTGGTATGTCTCCTTAATGATCAAGCTCAGTCTTCAGCTTGATACCATTTTGATACCTATTAGTGCTGTTTAGGTAGGTTAAACAAATGAAGGCTTCCGAGTGTCCTCTCATAAAGTAGGCTTGCCGTGTCTTTGCTTTAGTGTATTCCATACGTGCAGAATTTGACCTTTATGTTTCTGAATGTGCCTGATGAGAACTGTGCAGTGTTCTAGATGAGGTCTCTCTGGGTCTGCGTGCAATTAGCGTTCTTACTGGCAACATTTCCAGAATAAATTAGTTGATAGCTTACACACCCAGAAGGTGGGCCCGGCCTTTGTGCATAGAACAAAAGCTATTACAGTCTGAATGAGACTTGAGCCATCCATCAGTTTTGTGTGAGTCTTGTGAATATCACCGGACCAGACAATGGACTTCTTGTTTGGGAAAGTAGCAGTAATGAGGGAGGAGTCTTTCCCATTTTTGACCTAAGGAACTTTTAAAAATAGTTTTGCTGTTCTGGAACTGATCAAAAATGAAGACTAAAAGGTAGTCGTATATATCAGTACAACTGAGTGAGCTCTAAGAATGATTTTCAAGTGTCAAGATATATCCTGCTATCAGGTAATTCCATGTGATTATTTTTAATCACTACTAACAAGCAATACATAGCAATGAAAAACTACATGTTTTCATTAACACTCCTAGAGGCAGGACGTTCATTCCTGTTTTTTCCTTACAAGTAGTTTCATGGCTTTTATGCTGTTTTTTTTTTCCTTTGACTGAAATATTTTAATACTGAAAACTTCTCACTTACTCTTGCAAGAAAATACAGAATTGAGAGTTATGTTCTAAATTATTAGAACAGGTATCAGTTCTGCAGCCATATTCCATTCTGCTCAACAGGTAGGACGTGGGATTTTAAAAGAGTGGCAAATTCATATAGGCAGTGAATAAGAAAATGTCCTGTATCTCTGTAAGCTTGGCGGCTCCCTTCCTCACGTCAGATCTGTATTCCATTCTTTCTGCCGCTGTTAATCCCCTCTCAGGCTGCCCTGCCTACTGAATTGCAGCTTCCTCCCATAATCCACTGCTCTACGATCTCCCCACTTTTGCTGAAAGGCTTTATAGAAAATCCAGATATCACACATTACTCCTCCTGCTAATTTAGTTTGCCCTCCTTTAGTAATTACCTGCATCAGAAATGTGTGATTTTTGTTTCCTCTTTGAATTTCTTATCTGTTTCCCGGTGTTGTCAGTTAGTTCTCTGCTTTGATCTTGTTCTCTTCAAATCCTTCACCTGCTTCTCCAGCTCCTTCCTGGCTCCTGGCAAAGAGGTGTCTAGCTCTAGGATGCCCTCCGTGACATCGTGCCAACTTGATTCTCAGCCCCTCTGGCCTTTTCTCTTCCTTTCCTCAAGAGCGGTTTTGAATTCTCATTTGTTCTTGTTCTCCTTTTCTCCTCTTTCATGTATCACTGAGTCAGTGTGCAAGGATGCCCTGCAGTCTCCCATTCACAAATGCCAGTATCTGACAGGAGCTGTGAAAAGGTTACTGTCAGCTCTGTGTGTCAAGCTGCCTTCCAGCCTGCGCTCAGTTCCTGGCAGTCCTTAGATTCTGCAGCCCTCATTCTTCCCATCCAAAGCAGAGACCAGTGCATAGACACAAAGACCTCTCTCAAGTAGAGGGGCTGCATGCTTATTCTCTTTTTGCTGGTGATTGTCCATACCTTTTCTTTCATCCCTTCTTTAATTTTGCCAGTCCCTGTCTAAAATCCACAGCCTTCTTCTCATCTTTAACTCCATTTTTCTGCTCCAAAACAGCCATCCTGTCAGTAAATATTGTACTTATTTTCCCAGTAGTGCTGCAGCCTTATACCTTTATCCTAGTGGCTCCCTCCTTTCTCTGCCATCCTCCTCCTTTCTGTCACTATCCATCTCTGGTAATTCATCCCAACTCCGTGTTGGGGTCTGTCGGTGTTGGTATGTGACCCACCTGCTACTTGTTGCCTCTTGTAGTAAATAGCCTGGCGGGCAGAACGTTTGTTCTTGGGTGTCCTGGAAGAGAGCAACAGTTTTCCTACACTACTGGAGAAAAATCAGTGCACGGATGGGAAATATTCTACTTCATAGTGGAGATCTGACAGAGAGATTGATTCAGCAGCCTGTGATTTCTGTCTGTCATCCTTTTCCCTCTGAAGCATGCCAACAAAAGATGTGTCCGCTCCCCTCTGTTCTATCTATCCCTTCCACTGGCTGGAAGGAGGGAACACCATGGTGAGGTGACTTCTGCTCACCTGGCAGTAGCCTGACATTCAGGAGCTCTGTCTTCTCCTGTGGCAGGAATCCTCCGTGTATTTCCTTCACCTGCTGTTACAGGGGATCTTGTAACGAGGAGAATTGCTTGTGGGTTTGGTCACTTGCACTTTTCATTTTCATATGTTTTCAGTACTTTGGTTAGCAAGCCTAAATATCAAATATTGGGTTTTTTTCTTTTTTCTAGAAATCTGATATTTTTTTACATTGTGTATATCCTGTTTCTGTGTGAATCGCTGGTAGCCACGCTGGTGCCTGCTCACCTTGTGCGTTTGTAGACCTGGTAACCTGTTGGTGGCAATGCAATGAAGCAACCTGTGTGCAAAGTACCGCCTGCTTCCTTACAGGAAGGCCAAGTGCATCAAACTGATTAATGTCTTCTTCATTTTATTATAAATGCTTCTAATTTAAAAAGCTCTTGTAATTGGAGTCACTTTTCTGCTTTGAGCCTTTTTTTCCTGCCCCTTTGATAAGAGAGACATTTCATTTTGAAATCCTCCACGGTCCTCCTACTCCAGCTGAAGAGCACAACATGAACCATCTGTCAGCATATCGTAGTCTTTGGCAATAATTCAGTAATTATCTTCTAGTGCAGTCGCTGATGTTACGCATCTGATGAAACGCTTATGAAATGAAGTACTTTAGGGAAATAGACCTTTCAGTACACGCTGTAGAATTGCAGGCAGCTTTTTTATTACTTCTGAAATAATTGTACTCTGCTTTTTTATTGCAGTACCTACTAGAAATGAAAAGCTTAATTCTGCCCCCTGAACATATTCTGAAGAGAGGGGACAGTGAAGCAATAGCATATGCTTTCTTTCATCTTCAACACTGGAAAAGGGTAGAGGGAGCATTGAATCTCTTACACTGTACATGGGAAGGCAGTAAGTAATTCTTTTTCTTACAAAGAAGCTAATCAATTATTATGATTGAATGTCATGAGAAAATAAAAGCATTTTGTAAATCATGGTATGGGGAAGTTTTGGAGGTCAGTTATATTTCACTAACACTGAAATATTTGAAATTCAAACAGAAAAGATACGCTTCGTTTAATGGGAAAAAAATGTTCGGAAGTCTTGGATTCTGTTTTCTGTGTAACACCAAACAAAATTTCCCATCTTCTTTGTGGCATATTTTGGAGTTGCAGAAATTTGTTTGCCATTATTTGAAGGTACTGATTTTGGGAAACTATGGACGTACCTGACAAGCAAATAAAGATTAATGTATAGTATAAAACTGGATGGTATTTTCTGATTTTTTTTCACTAACTGGAGTGAGTCCAGGAGAGGACCACTAGAATGCCTGGGAAGCTGATACAGGAAAGACACTGGGGGAGCTGGTTTTACCAGCTTGGAAATGACTTCCAGTGGGTGGAGGGGAGATCTAGCTGCTATCTTTAACCACCTGATAGGGATAACGTGGAAGGCGGGGTCAAAGTCTTCTCAGAAGGGCACAAAGGAAAGACAGGAGGCAGTAGACACAAGTTTTGGCACAAGAAATTCCATCTAGATGTGAGAAAAATATTTTTAGAATGAAAGTGGTGATGGATTGGAACAGGTTACAGATAGATGGTGGGATGTCCATCCCTGGAGATACTCAGAGCTCAGCTGGAGATTGCCCTGAGCAACCAGATCAGCCTTAGAAGATTACCCTGCTTTGAATAGGAGGTTGGAGTATGACCCTTGGTCAGATCTAATCCTGTCTTTTGGACGTGTTCTTTTCAGGTTCCAGGGAATCAAAAGCTACCATTTAGAATCAGTCTTTGTGGGCTTTTAAGCCGATTGTTCGTTCCCTAATCCAATCTATTTGTTTCTGCTGCGCTTTCTGCTGCTTTCTTTCAGCCTTTTCATATGTTATTATATGACTGGTTTTTCCTTCCTACATTTGCTGTTCTCTTTTGGTTTTCTTAGATAAGGTACAGTTTGTCACCGTGATAATTCTCACTGAAAGGAACTTAGCACTTGAAACACAACTTTAAAGTTGTCATAGCTTCCTTCCCAGTGCTTTATTTTCACTAGCTGTCCTGTAGTATTTCTTTTTTCCAGATGCTTACAGAAATCCTTTAGCTGAAGACCTTGTTATGCCATCATTATAGAGAAGTATTTTGGAGGGAATCCTGAATAGACCTTTGTTAAACTGAGGAGTACTAAAGGGGCAGCTTACAGGAGCAGCTTTTGGCACTGGAGGCTGGTTGCACTGCAGTCACCCTGCCAAGTAGGAACTCTCACCATCTGTGCCTGAAGGCCTTCCATCTAACTACTCTAATTGATTCCTCAATTTGTTGCATCCCCAGCAATCCGAATATGTAATTCGTTATGAAATATTTGTCTATTAGCCTCCAAGATGTAAATTAGTGTTATTGTATAACGTGTAAAGAAAAGTCCGTAATTCCTTTTGCGCAGTAATTTCAGTGAGAGATGAATGGTGCACTAGTCCTCAAGATTTATTTTCAGATTTCCCTCATGCATGAAGATGGCCATGGATTTAAAGTTTTCACTAGGATTTAGTCAAGTAATTATAACTTTTGGTTCATATCTTAGTATGAGTAGTGTTCTTCAAGGATGTAGTAAGCTATTTATGTCACTCTTATGTCCTTTCCTTGATAAAGATTTCTTTATCATCTCTGCCGAATTTTAAGCTAAATCCAGTGGAAACATGCCAGAGAAAATGAATTTAATTAAGCACACATTCCTACCAACAGCCTGCCGTATGTGATCAGTTGCCATCGCATTCTTTCCAGGTGTTCCTGTGCTTGTCTTGTCTTTAAATTGCACTGTTACGACAGTTCCCGCAAGTCTCACTTCAGCAGCTTGTATGTAGGAAGTTAATGCCCACGTGTACGTGCTTTTCAGTTCTAACCTTGTGGAAAATAGGGAGAACTAAGCGCTGTCTTTGGGCCACTCAGTCACGTCGGGGTACATTTGGAGTCCTGCTAAGGTGACTCCTTATGGGAGCTCACTCCTAATTAGGGAAGCCTCTAGCAGGGCCGTGTTCTGACACTAAAGAAAATCAGCTAGATGCATTACATGGAGAGGTTGCTGGGGTCTTTCAAAGAGAATCTTGCAATTCAGCAGGATTTTGCTCTTCCTCACATTAAAAAAAACCAACGTTATTAGTTAGGTAGTTGTATTTCATACAGGCATTTAGAGACATGAGTCTTGCATTTACAGAGAGACAAGGAATGTTGTATCTTTTATTTTCTATCTCAGTTTAAGAAGTTTCTGACAACAGGGAAAAATTTATAAAGATCTGTCTCAATAGTCTCCCAGAGAGCACCAACTTATGTTGATTTGAGTCATACACCTGTAGTATAGATTGGCTACAATCCAAATATTGAAATTAGAGGCATAACATTTTTATTTTTAAACAATATTCAATTCTTCTTGTACTCAAATACAAGAACACTGCATGTCAGCTGGAGGTACACTGGCATGTTGTTATTCTGCTCTGGGCTGTACCTAATATCTAAACTATACAGCGCTTCTAGGGCATTTGCTGAGGAAAATATTGCTGCAGTGACTGATGTTCATAGGAATAGTGAGAAAAACACATCGATGACATTTTAAGAGCGAGAATAATATATAGGATAATGGAAAGGGATGCACTGATTGCAGAGCTATAATTCAGTCAAGCGTACCGATGGTTCCATCAGCCATGCGAGCATCACTCAGATGGCCCATGACATCACCACAGGCCAGATTTAGTAATCCCTTTCCCTCCCTCTCTGTTATTATTTTCAATTTTAAAAGTTTATAACATTAAGTATTGTTTTGTCCATGACCTGAAGATTTATATCAGAAACCTGACTTTATCTGGTACATTTAAAAAGAATGCATTTGAGGAACCTGGTTTTAATAATTCAGTATTAATCTTTGATTGCCAAATAAAAAATAGAAACATGACTGTGTTGGAAAGCTGGTTCTCTGGGTTTGTCTGATCAGTATTACCTGTCTTGCTTGAAAGTCTAAGACAAAATGTGTACATTTTCCTATGGGATTTTAAGTATATTGGGCTATGATCTTGCAGGCGTTTATGGATGCACCTGTAACACGGTCTCACTTTACACTCCCAAGAATAAAAGAAAACGTGCCTTTGGGATTAAAAGCTGAATGTAGGTTTATATTCTGACATTTAGTTAAGCAATATATACACTGATTGATTGCAGACAAATATTTTTTTTTCTGTGTTTGTTTTTCAAAAGTGTAATTACAATTAAATGTCTCCGGTGTGTACCACGCTCACAGTCACTCATGCACAGTGTTTTCTTTCCAGCTTTCAGAATGATCCCCTATCCACTGGAAAAAGGACATCTTTTCTACCCTTACCCTATTTGTACAGAAACTGCAGATAGAGAACTACTACCGTGTATGTTCAACTTTTCTCTTCTTATCGTTGACATCAAGGAATTGCTTGCCTGAATTTTGCGCTACTGATTGCTCCCCATGTTTTTAAAATCAGATATGTTGGATTAGAGCAGTCAGGTGACAGCAAACCTCTGGAGCTCGCGCAGTTGTTTAAAAGGCAGTTTCAGGCCGTGGTTCATAATGATTAGCTATCCTTATTGTTGTCAGCAGTGTGGAGATTGGGAGTGAGATTACCGAGGAGGTATAAATCTGTTAGATCTTGCTACTTCTCCCTTGTCAAGATGGTAGAAAATGTGTCTGGTTGTTTACCTAGGAAAACATCACATCACACCAAGAGCAGGGCTGCACAGCACTGTTAGTCTTGTGTAGGCATATTAGCTACTCACATTCCAAGGCAAGATCAAACCTGCCTGAGGACGGCTGGATCATTAGCACAGCCCTTACTCTGACAAGTTATTTTGACGTCTTCTGAAAAGCAATCCGAAATAACAAGAAAGGATTCTCTACGTGTAATGATGTGTGCGCCATTCAGTAGAGATGGATGTGAAATTCCCTCAGTCATTTGTCATATCCATTTGTGGTGTGGATTAGCAATGCGCCAGCAGAGTTCCCGGTGCTCGGCAAGATGCGGCTATAAGGACAGACCCGGCCCTCAGCAAGTGTTACAGAGCCAGCTAATGGGACTGTTTGCAGCGCCTGCAGTGAAGCACAGGAATGCAGAGGAAGAGGCAAAGCAGTCACTCTTGCAAGCAGTTACACTTCATTCCCACATGTTTTCTCACTGAAGTCAGTGGGACTTTGTGTGAGCATGCATGGGACGCACACAAGGGCAGAGGGGATAAAGAAGAGTTGATCCGAGGAAGGAGATTCCTCACTCTCGTTCTCTGCTGGGATGAATCAATACAGAGAAAGCTTTTTCTGAAAAAAAGTACAAGTCTGCTTCTGCTGTGAACGCCAGTTTTGAGGGCATTTGCACTCTTTGTAGTCTTTCAGTCATGACCTCTCTGCTTTGGGCTAAAAGATGTGTTGCCACTTTTAATGAGCCTGTGTGAGTGTGAAGGCAAGGTGAGAGTCACTGGGCTGCAATCCGCCCATTGCGGGGCTCTCCTTCCCAGTACATTCTCACTGATACTACGCAGAAACGCTTGGCAACCGACAGCGTCTCCCCACCCCATTATAATCACCCTAATTATAGCAACACCTCTTAGAGTGTTTTGCCTGCTTTACTCAGAGGGATACTGAGCTGGGGAGGGTGGAGCGTCAGGAGATTTAGGAGTGACAAAGTCATGCAGAATAGCTCAGCACTCTTTCTAGATGCAGAACTCATTTTCCTTTTCAAACACTCGAAGCAAGGGACTCTTTTAACAATGTACACAGAGTGTCGTGTTTTGCTCTTGTGGCACAGGAAATGCATTTCACTGCAGAATGTCTTGGTTTTGAGCAGGGAAGGGTCTCACATACTGTGGCAGACGCAGACCTGCTAGATTTGTTCCACATACCTGTCCACAGCCTTTAATTGCGTGTAATTAAAAGGACAGTGGGACGCTGAGATCTGATAGGCTATCCTAATTAAAACATCAGTCACATAACGTTAGCCATGACTGTGGCTGTTTAAGCCAGGTAAGAATGTTGGGTTTTTTTACACACAATGCATTCTTCTTTTTTTTTCTTGCAGCATTTCATGAAGTTTCAGTTTACCCCAAGAAAGAGCTTCCCTTCTTCATCCTCTTCACTGCTGGCCTATGTTCTTTCACAGCCATGCTGGCTCTCCTGACACATCAGTTCCCAGAGCTTATGGGGGTCTTCGCAAAAGCGGTGAGTATTCTCTGCTGCTCCTCTCTTCTGGTAAATAAAGGCACAGATACAGGAAAAGCTGCAGTAGGTATTGCTGAGTACTAAGCATCTGTGTATTTGGTATGGTATAAATAAAGCATCCTGAAATGTGTGAGCAGGAGGACACAGAGCAACTGTTCAGGGGACTAATCAGTAAAGCACACTGCTGTCTTTCTTCTTTGGTTTACATGGTTCATGAGTTAGGTTGGATCTCATGTGATTTTGCCAAAAAGGTCTTGGTTGGAGAAAGTAATATCGTTGTTTCTTACATAATCCAGTAAAACCAACATCATGGTTTGCAGAACTCCTCTTTGGTGTAGAGGTGCCATGCTTTCCAGTGCAGTAGAAACTCTTCATACAAGCAGAAACACAAGAAAAACAAGCTTCCCACTAACGAGGGGAAATTCGCATTCTTTCCCCAAACTGCCATGAAAAAAATAATCTCAGTATTTCTTATGTAACTTTTCTTAACTACATCCAAGGAACTCTGTGCTAATTCTGCTTTTATAATCCACCAAGGATTAGTAAGAGTTGGAGACTGAGGGGGAAAGGCCGTGAATTGTGCTAAAACTTGCTTTTCTCATTGCGAAGCCAAGAACATCATTGCCCTGGTAGGATATTCTAGGATATGAAAAAACATCAATTTCTTGAAAAGCTGCCGAATGATCAAAATGCTGTCTCCTCCTTCAACAAATGCAGATTATCCTCTGCAATAATATATTTTCTCAAACATATTTGTATCTGATGTAGGTCTTGTGTCTCTGGTGCTTTTGATTTTGTGGGTTTAGGGGTGAAGAAAACAAGGCGGAACAGCTTTGGAAAATTCCAGATTTTAAATACTTTCTCAAAGTCAAAGGCTCCCTGTGCAAGTGAGCTAGGACTTCTGTACCTCAGGCTTGTGGCTAACAGATGTCTGATACAGCACTAGTTCTTGTGTGAAGAGTTTTGTTTCATTAGTTCCAGAAAACAGGCAGTAAGGTAAGCTGTAGCAAAAGGTACCACTTCTGTCATCAAAAAGTGCTGAAACTTAGCTGAAACGTTATTACTTTCTCCTGTTTCTTAAGTGTGTACCTATGCATTTAGTGGACAGTAACTCTGTAATTCAGGCATGTGTTCTTAAACTTCTTTGTTAAACATTTTTCTTTTCTCCTGGAGTCTTGCGACGTGTGACCCTTGTTTGGGGCTCTCTCAGTGTAATCTTCAGCTTCCTGATATTGGCACAGTTCATGGCCTGTTGCACTTGTCCCTATGCTTTTCAGCCCTGTGTTCTGAACTAAGGGTGTCTGTCGAGCTGGCAGCGTGATGAGGTTTTGTTCTTCATGTGCCTACAACAGGCAGTGGGCTACTGGAACTGACAAGACTCGGCAGTGTGTTTGTGTGGGCTTAACTCACCTGCCTGTGGTCGCTGAGTGCAACCAGACAGAGGTGTGAGAAGTGACACTGTGCTGTGCTCGCAGTTGTCTCTGAGTTGTGTGGAGCCTGCAGGCTCCGAGGCCATTTTAAGAGTAGAGTCAGACTAGGAGGATCTGCTTCGTTTGTGTGTAAGAACAGCTGCCATTGGTGTTAACAGAACAGAAGACTCTGTATGTGCCTGTTGAGTTCTGCCTGTCAGAGCATCCAAAGCTTCTAACTAGTAACGTAAGCGCAGACAGAATCAAAATGTGGGCTGTGTTGTGTGCGTAAAATTGGCTGGATTACTCAAGGTCTCTGAGCCTGCATGGACACAGTTGGTATGTCAGTTAGCAGGTATAGTGAATTGATTTAGGTGGATCTCCATCATGATAAATCACCACAAACAGCAGATTAGCTTTTCTTTTACATGGGAAGAGCGTGCGACATTCACTCAGTGACTCACAAGAAGGCTTGAACTCGGAAGGCTCATTCTGCTATCTGCTCTGGGAAAAGTGCATGAGATGGCAGAAAATCATGGCAGACATCTCTTTGAAATGCAGCTGTATCAGAACAGAACAGCAGGGGTTTGCCAGCCGTAGCTCTTCCCTTTCAGTTTTAGGGAAGGTATTTTCATTAGTAACTTGTTTCCTAAAGAACTAAACGAGGAGCGTGCTGGCTGTTGCTGTGGTTATGAGCACTGAGTTACCTATTCAGTGCGGTTGGTACTCATCACTATGCAGTGCATTACACGCAGCATTAAACTGTGTTTTAATAGGTCAGAATTATTCTTTCTCTTATGCTCGCCAATCCCAAAAGCATTTCACAGAAGTAATATCATCACCGCGTGCCAGACTTACGTTACTGCAAATTGGTATTTTCTGTATTTCACAAAAACCAAATAGGTTTGTGTGACTGTGTGTTGGGAACTGGCTTTGGCCTGTGCTCAGTCTCGAGGTGGCCGACATTGCACATAGTTTTGTGCTCTCATGCATGCATAGAGCCCAAAAATAGCTGTATGTAATATGTACAGTGGAATTAGAATTTGTGTAAAGCACAGTCATTATGTATTGCCTGTGCTAAAATGGCCTTTATTCACTTGATTTTGTCATGTCTGCCGTGATATTTGTATATTGAAACTTCTTCCAAAGTTACTGACCCTGTACCGCAGTAGGAGGAGGACATGGAGATAAATTCCAGTTCATGATGCCTCAGTGAACCATTTTAAACCTGAAGACGCATTTTGTCTCTGGCAGGTCATGACAAATTCTGCAGTGATGGGAAAGCCTTTCTCTTGTGCCTCAGTGGGTTTGGGGCTGAGTTTTCAGTGGCTTCGGCGTGAGCCTGAGCCTGGGATGTGAGATGTGTGGGGATTTTTCTAGTTCATCGCTTTGATGTTTGTGAAAATGGGGCTTTTTCTTGCCTGACTGCAAAACCCAGACATCTGTAGGTGCGCAAGGCTCAGAATTTGGCAGAAGGGCTTTATGCTTGAATTATTTTTTATCGTGCTTAGAGGGTTTTACAGAAGCAAACAGCAAGAGCTTGTCGCGTTGGGCAGCTTTCTCTTGAGGAGTGTCGTCTCCAGGATTCTGATCTGAATGTGTGTCTGCTTTCTTTGCAGTTTCTCAGCACCCTCTTTGCCCCTTTAAATTTTGTGATGGAAAAAGTAGAAAGCATCCTGCCCTCCAGCCTGTGGCACCAGCTGACGAGGATCTGAGGGAGCAGCCGCCGACTGACTGCCACGACATCTGCTGTGCCAACTTTGTGTTGACCACAAGAAAGCATGATAAAAAAGGGAAGCAGTTCTAAGACTGAAAAACTCTTCATGGATTGTCTGTTCTCATATAAAAACAGTTTCGTTGTACAAAATTCATTGATGTTAGGTTCTATTATATTTTGCCTTCAGAAAAGACAAACAAAAATAAACTTTTGTGTATTGCAGCACCGCTGTCTTTTGGCTTCTTCTTCAAAGCTCACATCGTGCTTTGTGGGCTTAAACGTGTGTGGGGTATCTGCTGCACCACAACTCAGGTAATGAGAAAGCACTTTTAGAACTCACAGCTTAAAGCACCAAGGCAGCTGAGACCAGGCAGTCAGACAGGGGGTTCTTTGCCACTGGGCAGAGGCTGCAGCCTGGGGCTCTGCTGCTGGGGAGCTCAGCTGAGCTCAGATCAGAGGAGGGCCCAGTCTGCGCTTCTGATGAGATGGAAGCCTCTGCCTTAGTGCAGAGAGGAGCACTCTGACTTCTGGCTCAGGCAATAACTCACCTGAATCTTTACTTTGCAGATTTACGGAGAGGGGCTTGTAACTCAGAATGGTCATAATCCCCATGTGTTGTTTTTTTCACCTTAAAGACAACCTCGTGCAACCTGCACAGAGCAAAAGAGAACGCTGGGAATACAGCAGCAGAGGTGAGCAGTCCCCCAGTGCTCGGCTGGCCAGCAGCATCCCAGAGCACTGCTGGACTCCGGCTTCTTGCACCAGAATTAACAGGAACCTCCTCAGGGAAATCGGATCGCGTATTTAAACAAAAATGCTTTTGCATCAGCTAACATTTTTTCTGGCACTAAGGTATCTATCGTCTAACAACAGCACTTTTTCCTTCATGAGTAAATACGTGAATCAATTTGTATAGGATTATTTCATTTGCTTTGATTTTTTTTTCCTCCTTTTTTTCAATGAGATGAAAGCTGAGGAGGTGCATTAGAAATATTTGCATGGACTCTTCTTCCCACTCTGAAATGGCAGAAGCTCCCAGGAGTGCTCTCTTTGTGGAAGAGGCAGCAGAAGTGCTTCTGGTGGTGAGCAGCCCACACGGTGACAGCAGCCATCGCGTCGGGGGTTCAGGAAGTGCAGTTTCCAAGAAGTTTAAAATACCCTCTAAGATGAAAGCAAGTTAAAAGCCCCAAATCAGACCAAAAAAAAAGTGTTTATAAAGGTCATTCTATCTACAAATTTGTTATTTCATTATTTATTCATTATTTGCCCATTCCCTGGAGGCACTCAAGGCCAGGCTGGACTGGGCTTTGAGCAACCTGGCCAAGTGGGAGCTGTCCCTGCCTCTAGCAGGGGGATTGGAACTAGATGATGTTAAAGGTCCCTTCCAACCCAAACCATTCTATGATTTCTACATCTTTTCTTGTATGGGTGAAATGAAGGCTTAAGTAACAAGATGTGCGTCTAAGCCATGCTTCCCTGTAAGGAGAAGGTTGATGCATTTTGTCAGCCTTGCTCCGGCTTCCCAGAGTGTCTTCTGCCAGAATGAAGTTTCTGGCACCTTTAACACAATGACTCCAGAACACTTTACGAGGGGCCGCAGAATTCAGGTGCATTCTCCCGCTGTTGGTGGTGGGTGAGCGCTTGGACTAGATGATCCTAGAGGTCCTTTCCAGCCTTAACGATACTACGAACCAAAGGATGAAGTTAAGAAGCAGGTGAGGCTGAGTTCATTCTCTTTTATTTGACTTCCCAGGACAAGTTCCCTCACAGAACTGAGGCTCCCTTTTTTTCCAGAATATCGAAATACTTTCAGCATAATTACCTCCTGAATTTGTACACCACTCAAAAGATCCCTGAATCTTTCAAAACACCTGGCACACACACAGATACTGTACTGCTTCTAGGTTCTTTAAGTGCGAGGCTTTGCTCAGACTACAAACTCCACACAGATTCAATTTCACAACGACATTTTAATAAAAGTTCTCCTTGGGACTGACCTCTAAATAAAATCAGGTGTGGAATTTTGCCTGTCCAACCTAGAGCCAGAGTTTCCAGTAATGAGGCCAATACCAGAACCACTGACTATAGAGTGTACACTGGGGTGTGTATATCTCATTGGATGCGTGTGTGTGTGTAACACATTGTGGATGGCACGCTGGCAGGGCTGTTCTCGGCAGCACTCGGTTTGTACCCAGAGACATGATCTCCATCCACAACAGCCCCCAGCGCCTCTCCAGCGAGGCCACGGCCTCAAGGCCTCGTCACCTGCACCCACTGCTCGCGCTTGGTTTCTTGTGCTGAGCCGGGCCGGACACGGGCCTGGGCAGCCTGCCACTGCCACCATCAAAGGCCGACATGCTCCTCATCAGCTGCGAGTTTGTGCAGTGTGGACTTGGAGAAAGCCTCACTGGGAAGTCCCCGTCTGAACCGTAAGTATCAGTTTGAGCACACTGAATAGGTTTATTAAATTTAAAACAACATAAGAGCTGATAGGCTCTGTAGAATGAAGCCCAATTATTAAGACAAGGCATTGCCTTCTCCACCAGCTTTCTGCACGTTTTCCTGTTTATTAGGTAGATGACAAATAGGAAACCCCATCCCTACGTAGTTCAGCATCCTGTTTCCAGACGTCATTGGGCTCAGAAACAAATCCCTTTTCTTTGATCCTTCAGATCAGTGGTTAATATTAATGACCTTTAACAAGCTCTCAAGGCATGTTGTCACAAATATATACCTAAGGCATTTGCTTTCACTCTTTAATAGCAGATGAGACTGTTGCGGTTGAATGCATTTCCTGTTCTCTGCTTTTTGCTGTGGGCCAGTCTCTGCCCAGCACAGCTCATGGCCCAGAGGGCCCCGCAGCACACACACGGCTCCGTGTTGGGTAGATGGACAAAATCATCTCCAACGGAGTCCTGGAATCATCCTGGCCTCAAAGCTTTCCACAGAGGGGTCCCTGATCAGTGCCCAGCCCTGCAGCCCCCGAGGCTCAGTGTCCAGGGTGCGGCTGTGACTGGCAGCAGGTCCTCCGGAGGCAGCCACAGCCATGGTAGCAGGAGGCCTGGCAGGACAGGCCTCATCCTGGGGCCTTGCCATGCTTCTGGCAGCAGCAAGGGCTCACTGTGAGGAGATGGGAGTCTGTGTTGGCTTGGAGGCCCAGCAGTGGCAGCTCCTTCAGCACGGCGTCGGTCCACACAAGCTGTACAACAGCACGGTCATGCGGAAACGTGTAGTGAATGCTGCAAATTTGGCATGATTATTGGCCAGCTTCTGTGTTATGAAAGACAAAACTGGCGTAAATGTAGCAAAGGCCTCAGAAGTATTCCCTGCGCGGACCAGGAAGGGCACTAGCACCACACGTCATGTCCGGGAGGCCCAGCCCGCAGCCTTGGGCGCCTTGCACGTGTGGATGTCCACCTCCTCCAGGCAGTCCTGGCAGCGCACCGCGCAGCACCAGTGGAACTTGCACTCGCACTTGGTCATCCTGCTGACACGAGACGTGTCGTAGCCGCGGCCGCAGCACATCACCTCACAGCTGTCCATGCCGCGGGACGTCTGGTTGCACACCCGGCCAGCTGTCCCTGGAGAGCCTGCAGGAGAGAGGCAGGGGTCACATGAAAAGGCAGGGGGAGTCCCGGGAAGGACAAACAGCATGAAAATAAGAAGAGGAAACATATTCTGCAGTGCATTTGGTCCTCCAACATCACATCACTGGCAATTATATGTCAAATGAGAAATGCTTGTATTAGGGTAAAACTGGCAAAAAAAATTTTGGGCAGCCTGATTTCTGGAAATGCGTTTTGGAGAGGAGGAGTACAAGCAACCAAATATTGCAGGGCTCTGCCTGATCCTGGGAATGCCAGGGCTGTGCAGCACAGGGCTCCCACCAGGCTCTGTTCTGCAGCTGATGGGCCCACAGAGCAGTGCTGGGTGGGCAGTGGAGGGCTGCTGGGCCCAGAACTGCTGTAGCTGGTGGCTGTGAGGGACATGTGGGTGGTGACCTTGCTGCTGAGGTTAAAGTCAGCAGAACCACAGCACCCGGAACACCTGGCACCACGGCTGTGGTTCACAGCCCCTAGATTAGAAGAAACTGATCTGCTGCGGGCAGGAGGAGGGCAGGGAGACGGCCTGCTGTTCTCTGCATCTCCTGAGTGCTGGGACACCTCTGCCCACATCCACGTGGCACAAAATGGCTGCAGTCACCTCCTCAAGGCATTCCTGCCTGAGGGCTGCTGTGCCACACAGGAGTTGGTGCTCAGCTGATGCAAATTTACTTCAGAGAACACTACAGGGTCTATGCCACAGCTCTCAGCAGATCATTATCCACCTGAAAACCTCTTTGCCTAACCTAATTTCTTAGGTATTAGTATTACCAGTGAACTTCTGATGCAGCCTTAAAATGAACATTGCTCTGGAATAGTCTTTAGACCAGAGAATAGCTACATTTGTCTGTTCTTGGCCAAAATGGAATCCCCTCCATACTGACTACGATCACTAAATTAACTGGGAACATTTTACAAAGCATATCTGCTCAGTTTTGTTACTAGTATGTTATTTCACAGGTGTACATGAAAATTCCTCCTTTCTAAAGAATAAAATGCATGGAGACAGTAATTCAAATCTGTGTGAAGTAGGACAGCAAATCAATCTTAAATACTAAAAACCCAATCTGTAATTTGTAATTATTAGGAATCCCAGCTGCATTAATTCCTATTTTCTGTCATTTCTCCCCATGGTGTACTTATGGAACGATGTCCCACCATCCCACCAAGTGCTGTATGAAGCACTTCAGCACACAGCAGCATGCACTCTCCCCCAGGTTCTCCTGTCCTCCCCTGTCCCCAGCACCAGGCAGACATCAGGTCCCGTGTCTCATCACCACAGCACACAGGCAGCAAGTGACCTCACACATGTGAGTGAAGCCACCTTCTCTTCTGCCATTTTCCACCTGACCAATGCATGACGAGGACAGTGTGGGCAATTTAGCTCTTAGCCATGGTATTGGAAATTTTGCTCTTTTTATATCTAATCAGGACAGGCTTCAACTGCTGTTCCAGATGCTCACCCGGCCAAGACCCTCCTCCAGCTTGCTGCTTTGGCCAGCCCTGAGCTGAAGTGCTCCCTCAGGGTGGAGGAAGCTGAATGCAGGACTATGTGCCCTGTCCCTAGTTCAGGCTGCTTTGCCTGGCTGAGCTCTGCCAGCCCCAGTTCAGCCCTGTCCCAGCCTGCCCAGCTCTGCCCAGCACTTCCTTCTGTTTGAGGAAATACCTAGCATTGACATGGAAACTAGTGACAGGCTGCACCAGGTAAGTTTACACCAGCAAACAGCAGCAGCTCCCAGTGTCCCATCCCTACCATCTATACAGGAGCCTGGATTTCAATTGGGAACCTAAGGGAGGAGGAGGAATCAGGTACCACCAGTCCCAACCCTCACTTTCCCAGGTCCTGTTTTCAGGTATTGTTCTGCACTTCTCAAGGCTCTGGTGCCACTGATTTGGGCATGGCCAAGGACCTGGAAGGACACAGAGCTGCGTGACCTGCTCATGGTCACATAGGAAGCCAGTGGCAGAAACCAATCAAGCCTGCATTCAGACTACCAACTTGATCCACGAGGCAATGCAAACAGTTGGAACACCTGTGCCCATACCCATGGAATAATCCATCGCATCCCAGACTGAGCAGAATGCCCTTAACTGAATAAAAGTGTTTGCAGGGCCTTGTCCTCCGTTCTCCACTCAGACAAAACAGCCACAAAGGCCAAGCTCTTGACAAGTGTGACTGATGTTTGTATTAGGAATTTGTTTTGAATTCTCGCATGCTCCGGCCACTCAGCTGCCCATGCATGTGGGTGTACTACGCTGATGGGGCCCAGTACCAAAGTCCTGGGGTGCCCAGGCTGTGTGATGTGGCACATGGAGGACAACAATCCGTAATAACCACGATTTGGATTAGATTTCAAACTGCCTGGTGTTCTGCGATGGGAGGAAGGCCTCACACCAACCCCTGCATAAGGTCAGGTGATACAATACGAATGGCTGTGATGAGGTGCGGGAGCCTTCCCGGGAAGGTGAGCAGCATTCCTCAGCCAACACACAGGTTATTTCCCAGCCCAGAAGTTCTGGTTTCCAGATGTCTGGGGAAATGCACAGCAGCCAAAGAGAACCTGAATGGGAAACTCCCACTGATTTCAATGGGAGTTTTGTACTGACTTCAACAAGAAAATGATTTCACTCCCTAACAGATAGTCAAAAGTCAGTATCATCTGATGTCACCCACAATACAAAACAAACATCTACTGTGCTACTAGGGGAGGAGACTGATTATCCACAGAATGTGGCAAAAGACAAAATAGTGCACAGAGAGGCTTAGCTCCTGAGCAAGACCAACATTTCTGAGAAGTTCAAAGAGCCTTTTCAGCATTCCTGTGGCTCTGCCTGAGCCCAAGAACAGTTCTTGGGTACTCACCCCACTGGGGGAACCAGGGCATGGAGCATCCCACGCAGGGCTCCCCCTCTTGGGACAAACAGACATCTCAGCTCTCTGACAATATTCAACACGCAAATTTAGCTTGCCTTGCCCTTGCCAAACTCAGTTCACCTTCAACATATGCACACATAAGAAACATTCCCTTCACAAAGCAGAAAATGAGCAAGAGCTGACAGAGCAGTCACACTGCACCCCTGGAAATGCTCAGGCACTCAGGTGAGGAGGACAACACAGAGAACTAAACAAAAGAAGTCAGCATTTTCTGGTCTCACCCTGCTACCTACCATGCACCTCCGAACTACGTGAGAAGAAGGAAATTGTTCTAACTTGCAGAAAGTTTTAGTGCAACCTCTTTGTTTTCAGTTTGAGTTTCAGAACTGCCATGCCGATACACATCGTACATGCCAACAAACCCACAGCTCTGAGCACTGCCAGCACTATGGCGTGTACATCAAACCCTTCCTTTCTTCCTGATTTGCACAGTCATTTTCTTGAGCAGCCTTCTCTCTCTGCAGCCATTGCCGGTTGTCTTGGTCCCCCAGGCCCAGGAGGATCCCAAGTTTGCTGGCGTCTCCTCAGCCCTCAGGGCTGGCCCTTGCTCTGACTGAAGTCATTGCGAGCTCAGCATCAGCCCCACGGGCTGGGACTTCGCCCCATATGTTCTCAGTCCGTAAATTGGGAGATGCAGGCCAAGTAGTCACACGGGGACTGAGTGTGTAGGGATAACCTTAGTGAAAAGTGTCTAACATAGATCAGTGTTGGTTTCCCTCCATGAGTTACATACTTGAAGTGCTAACACATCTTGCCAGTGCCAATACTTTCCAGGCTGCAATTTAATTTTGTGTTTCTCTTTCGCTTCAAACTTGGCCTTCCTTATTCCTCTCAACGATGCAGCAAACGGCTTATGTGAAGCAATAAGGGAAAAAAATAACACGAAAGTAACTCTGTGAAGGAGTCCTCAGACACAGCTGCTTGCTGGGGACACGGGACATTGTCACCAGTTTCCTGGCCCACCTCCACCTCACGTGCAGGCAGAGGCAGCAATGCTGGCTTTGAAAGCACCAAACTGTGACCAAACGAGCGTCTGCAGAGACCTGTGGATGACCCAGAGCAGCCTGAGGTACATCTCACATGGGTTTCCAGCAGGTCCTGAGAGACTACCTCAGACCACCTGCACACGGACATGACCCGTCCCTCGCCCCACCACCACCTTCACTCGGCCAACGCCTTGCTGCTACCAAAACATTTGCAATAAGTCAACCCCTGCTCTCCAGTGCAATACTGCCATCACATCTAACTTAGAGATGTCAGCTAACTCGGATCTCAACTATTTTATTTTTTTTTACAGGAACATGTTACACAGCTTTAATAGCCTCCACAAACAACAGCCCCTTCTAAAGGATCTGTCAGTAAATTGGTCATGCCTATCCTACGGCTGCTTATGCATTTATTCCCAAAGCATTTTCTATTTTTGCACCTATTTGTTCAAAATGTGACCAATTTGCTACAGTTTCCAATCATCCTTGCCTGCACACATGGTTAAATAGCAACGTTTTAAAAATTAAAATGTTTTTACCAGAAGCTTACAAGCAGACAGAGAAAGCTTTAGAGCACTTCTGGGGTGAAGCTACGTGTTTGAGGAAAGCCAGTACATGCTGCACCTGGACTGCCATCGGCGTAACCTCCCCTCTACTTCCTTTTACAGCATCATCATCTCTAACAAGTCTCGCCCTGTACAGTCCTGGGATGCTTTTATTGAGTTTGGCAGCTGGCAGTTTATGTTAATATAAGGGAAGCCCATGCAAAGTGTGTCAAAATATAAAAGTTCACCATAAGGTTTTTAAAAGCCCTCTGGGATGTTCAACCTCTGCTTCTAGCGAATTATGATTAAAAAATATATAGATGGGCAAAAATTGTTTTGGCTTCCACACAACCAGTATCAAGTGGATTCTGAACACTTTTGCAAATCTTCCTTTGGTCCTTTTCTAAAAGTCTTGAAATCTTAATGCTAGATAGAGGTGGTTGGCTTGTTATGCTCTCTTGCTATAAAGTGAGCTGCTAGTAGTGGTTTCCACAAATTACCTCCCTCCTGAAAGCAATGACTCCTCCTTCTAGGAAAGAAGTAATAACTCAACATTTTTCCCTATGTGGGGGTGAATCATGTACGTATGTTCCAGTGCCTCCCCCAGACAGACTATGGGGTGTATGCAGTGACAGCACCCTCAGTGGCTGCCTGCCACCAGCAAACAGCCAAAGCTGCAAGCTCCAACAGGAGGAGGTGAGACATGGGGATTTTTGGATGGATCACTGATGATACAACTCCAGAGCACCTTTCATTCACTGGGGTTTATGCGTTAACACACCCAAGCCACAGAGAATACTGGCTCTGTCATTTCACAGTTTGTGAAGCTGTTGAGTTGCGATGCTTCACGAAACGTGCTCTGGGAATCCTTCCCTCAGCCCCAGTTCTATCAATCTCTAGGTACACAGCTTTTCTGAAGCATTACATTGCTGGAATTCCCCAGAGGCAGAACTATATTGAAGGGTAAAACAAAGTACTGGGGTATTATACTTAGCTGACACTGAGGTGCTGCCCGAGTATTTCCAAACTCAAACTTCCATAATCTCATTTCACTTAACCTCCAATCATTTAGCAGGGCTAATGCTCTGGAGTGCTCAACGGGGCAAAATAAAACTAATCGAGAAAAAATGCTGCTCAGCTGCTGATGTTATCTCTGCTGAACTCGGATCAGCTTGTGTTTATCTTTCCTTGCTCCACGAGAGTAGCAGGCAATCCCACAGCACTGGTCCTGTTCCCACTGAAGGCTTACTGCAGCTCTCCAAACCCGCGCTCTTCCAGGCTGCTGCGCGGCGGAGCAACGCCTCATCACGAGCGTTACCTGGAGAGGAGTGGGAGCGTATGCCAGGCTGCGGGCGGGGAGCAGGGAGCAGCGCCTCGACACACACGCAGCATCCTCCACCAGCAGCTGACAGCGCCGCATTAGGCTTACTGCAAAGGCTGTTACATGGCTGCCTGACATAGAAGTGGGTTGCGCGCTGGCTCTCCGTTTAAGGGGAAAGAAATCACAGACTTTACAATGAAACAAGCAGCTTTAAGCAATGAGTATCAAATACAACCTAGTGTGCAAAGAAATAAAGTTCTGGGTAAATCCTAGTCTCTGCACAATGCCACAATATGCCCATTTATTCACTTGGATTAAAGTATCAGACTTTACGGTACTGGTCACTACCCAAGGAACAACATGCTCTTGTGCAGGTAATAAGCACCACCTGCAAAAACCATAAATAACTTTTAAAGTTACCTTGACTACTTAACTAACCAGGAACAGTGCACAACATAAGCGTACTGGATGAAATTCTGGGTTTGCTGAACTCAATAGTACATGACCAGGATTTCACATATTGTTCTTATTTAAGTACAGTTGTTTTGCAATGCTTATTCCAAGTAAACTTGGATTGTAAATACACAGCGATGCCAAAAAGAGCTAAGCCGCATTGCTATCCAGATACTCTTATGGATGTGTCATAGAGGGTGCACTCTGGTACTTTATACAACATATTAATTAGTTCCACAGCATCTTTCATACATTACTCAGCCTGGCTCTCTTCTCCACATTTCTGTTATTCAGTTGCTCATTGTTAATTGCCACATCAGGAAATACTGCACACTGGTCAGGAGCTGTTGGCATGATTAGCACTGCTCGGCAGTGCCTCGAACCCTGCATTGTTACGAGTGTCCATGGAAATCTCCAAAAGCAGAACACTTCAGTGCTAACAGCAGCCCTGGAACTCCACCTCTTCCCACCGGGGCTGGTATGACTCTACAGAAAATACGATAGCTGCTACAGAGTGAGCCGATGCCGACTCCAAGAAAGGAATAACCACAGTGTGACCTGATGCAGCATGCTGTGCCCCACCGACCTGCATCGCTTCAGCCACCTGCGCCGCAGAGCAGGCTGGTGTGAGCAGTGCGCACAGATGCTGGCCTCCTGCCTGCGGGAGAGGTGTGTCTGCAGCAAGATGCTGCAGGGAAGGAGCAAATAAAGGACAGCCATCTCTTGGGAGTGTACAGCAGCAGCATAACAACGTGGAAAAGAAGCGGTGTTAACTGGAGGGGGCACCATGGGGACACCACAGGACTTGGCTCTGCTGCAGAGACACTGGGTGGCTCTGGAGGCTATGCGGTCTGGGCCGGCCTCCAAAGCACAACTCCAACTTGTCCTAAGGACAACCTCTGCCCTGCAGAGTCTCCAGGACTCCTCAGCACCTGGAAGAAACTGCTGAATTACATCAGAACAACTGGCTATCGCACATCTAGGGACATTGAGGAGCTATGGATCTTGTACAGAGCCATTCTTCCAGAACATCTTCCTTCCTGTTTCCTGCTGGTTGTATGCATGGATATATATATGTATATATACACACTCAATAATAATGTTTTTTGACCTGCAAAGTACAAAGGTCTGAAATAAAACCATTCACGTGTAATGATAGAGGCTTACCTACATCCCTGTCCCTGATACAGTAGTCTGGAGAGCTTTCAAAGTATACCAGGTCATTCTTAGTTGGCTTCTTAAATCTCTTATTAGCCACAGTGAAACCCGTGCCATCTTGATTCATGACCACCTGAATCGCTCCATTGTATTTCTTCCACAGATAATCTCCTGTTTTCCTAAAGTCTGCCATGGCCAGCCAACAGGTCCTTAGAGTGCATGATCCACTCACACCGTGACATTTGCACTCCTGTTTCAAAAACCGCTTCACGGCCTGTTTAGAAACGCAGTAAAATATACACAGGTAAAACAAACTGTAATCGAAGCTTCTCAATCCCTTTCCATTGATCCTGTCATGCCAGGCTTGCAGTGGGCCTTGAAACCACGGTCTGTAGTGACACCCACTGGTAGCACCAAGTCATCCGACAGGGCTGGTCTGCTCTGCTTGCTTCTCTCAACCACACCATCCTCCGGGGTTTCCTCGCCTCCCCCCTCCTGTCGGTCATCCCAGAGACCTAGAGCACACAGTAATGACAGACACAGCACCAACAATGGGAAACAATCTGGGTAAGGGACACAATTGCTCAGCCCCGATAGGCGAAGGTGCCTCACGTCACTGTTGCTCAAGCTGAAGCACCGCCAGGCTGCACGTCCCTACTTGGGCTTCATGGAGCTGCTCGTGGCTATGAATATTTTTGTTTCATTGCATAGAAATAAAAGAACTGAGAATACTGTGAGATTTTTAGTGCTACATTGTTAATGACAAATTTAATGCAATCAGGTTTATGTTTACTGAGAAAAATCTAACTGAATTGTCTAACTTCCTCAAAGAGCCCTTAGGCACGGTGTCTAGATCCCTACACGAAAGTAGGTGGTGCTTTAAACACTGCCTGGGAATTCATAAGCATTTCATATTAAATGGTTTTGCAGAGACTTCAAAGCGTCATACCTGGGTCGGGGCACGCAATTTAAATATGGTATTTGTAAAATGCTTACAAACCTTTAAACAAACATTACAGAGTAAGGCCTTAATTAGTTTGCACTGGAGAGATCGCCATCATTAATTTAATGTCTGGGCAGCATTAAAGTCATTAAAGTCTTTTCAGCTTCATCTCAGACCTAGAAGCTATCTGTATGATGATAGGGAACAACAGATGTGTTCATATGCAATAAATAATTTAATTCTGAAGATAAAGGTTTGATCTATAACTGTTATGCCTTAAGGGTTTGTATTTCACGAACATATTAGAGTTTGTATGAGGAACAGCACCATGGGAGGAAGATAACAGAGAGAAAAGGCGCAAGATCAGAGGTGAGACTGAGGAACAGCGGGGTGGTGCTCTCCATTCAGGTGCCTGGTAATAAAGTGAGGATGTGTCACACAGACAAAGCACATCTAATTTTCTTTCTAATCCGTGTGACTGCTTCAAAGAACAAGTAAGACTGGGATTCTGCTCAGACAGGGGTTTAAGCGTGTGCTCGGTTTTAATCATCTGAGGAACTACTGCTGCTTTTAAAGGAAGCTGGTGGTCTGTGGCCTCCAACACCTGACAAAGCACATCAGGATTCAGTGCTTGCTTTGTCGGTGCTGCCCCTGTACTGATACACGGCAAAACAATTTGCATGATTCCTACGAGATTACTGTAAATACTTTTCAGTGTATTACTGAATGAGTAAGACCCAAGCAGTCTCCTTTTAAGAGTAATCTATTGACACAGCCTCAGTGCTGGGGGTGAGAAGCAGCTGAGCTGGACCCCCACCTGTGTGCGGTCCTGGGGGCGGCTGAGGCAGTGAGGGGCTGCAAACTGAACCCACACTGCCCAACTGCAGGTACAGAACAGTGCTGCTCCCTGTGGAGCAGGCCCTAAAGGATAATTTTTAATGAATAAAAAGCCTACCTGCTTACCAATACTGTCCTACTGCTTTGCATATACATGCTTTTAAACTTACTAAGATACCTATTACAGACAGCACTTCACAGCATGGAGCCAAATTACCCCTATGAAGTGTTTCTTTGTGTTGTAGACTACAATCTCTTTTGGACACTGCCATAAAGACAGCCATAACAGCTTTCTTTTTTTCCCCACTGTGCATATCATAACTGTCATAACTGTGCCTATCAAACTGGTGGCATTACATATCAGTTGTACCTGCTGGTAGAAATCACATGAAATAGAGATGTTGAAGGAGAAAAAACTACTAGGATAACCATCTGCTTTCAGTGCAATTAATAAATGAAAATTTGATCTTTTCTTCCTAATAAGAGCTAGTTAATGTGAAACACTTTCACAATATATTAAGGGAACTTTTTAATACAAAAAGATGAGGATATGAACATATTACTTCCTGCTCAATATGTGCTAAGGAAATCAGAAGACAAGAAGCGAGAAGTCTCTTCATATCAGAAGTGATTGGTGTAGCACTATGAAATACCTTCCTGTGTTATTTCGGATGTTGCGAGTGCAGTGAATTTTGAACACATTCTGAATAATGAAAAAGTACATTCCAGTCACGTGCACTACTCTCACAGCTTATCACCACTACCTCCAAATATCAGAGCACACATTCTCCAGGCCTTGCACCAGCAGCAGCCAATGTGCCTGCAACCACTCCTGCTACCTGCAACAGCCAGCTGAAAACTTCCTGTGGAAATTAAACAGTGGGATTTTCATGCAGCGTATGGAGATGGGTTTTTGTTGAGAGCAGGTCAAGGCCAACGTCCTTTGGAATGAAATGTATTATGATTTCCGCTTTCTAAAAAGTGAAGTCATATTTTCTCTCTGCTCGTTCTGTTTCAGTTTACTATACATGCAGAGGAATGGTCGGTGCTGTTTTTTCTCCAGTACTATTTCGAACTTGCTCTCTAATAGCCCAGCCTGTTCTTCAGCCTCCTTCAGGATCTTCTATTTTTTATTAACCAGAAGTAGTAGAACTCTTCCATACATAAGGATGAGACTCAAAACAAAAGCTCCATCCACCTAACCCTGCAAGGGCTGTACCTGCGCTCAGTTCCTATACAAGGAATTGCTGGGGCACCGATGAGCAGTAACACGTGGTGTACTGGGAGCCCTGCCACCCCAAATCTTCAGAGCAGATAAAATGGCGTCTTGCCCTCCCACTCCCCCCATGCTTTTCCTGACTTGAGGCTGCTGTGAGAGCTGGTCCTGCCCTGCCCCATGAGCACGGCCACGACACCCACCTT
Organism: Numida meleagris; assembly: GCF_002078875.1. Taxonomy (NCBI): domain Eukaryota; kingdom Metazoa; phylum Chordata; class Aves; order Galliformes; family Numididae; genus Numida; species Numida meleagris. Next base: position 24,886,683 of record NC_034409.1, on the reverse strand, counting down.
CCTTCCTGCGCGGTTGTTGTGGAGGTTCATCAGCGCCCTGGCGTCCTTCCCTTTCCTTTCCTTGGCATCCACGAAGGCCCTGGCGAACTTAACGCCATAGTCGATGTTGTCGCTGCAGCCGCCCCAGTCGAAGCGGCCCTTGCTGTCCCTGGCAGAGCCCTTCTTCTCAGGGTCACAGGAGCAGGACTTCAGCTCTCCCTGGCTGCATGCCCTCGTGATAGCGAACACAACGCCAGCAGAGGAGATGGCGTGGACAAACGCGGATTCCCGGCTGCCTGCAACAAGAAGGAGGCCTTACACATGGCTGCGGTGCTCGGTGCGAGTGGCTGGCCGAGCTCACGGCCCGTTAGCCCGGCCTGTGCGCTGAGCTACAGGTTAAACTGGGCTGAAACTGCACAGAGGCGTGCTCCTTGGAGTCAGAACTGGCCACAGCTCAGAGCTGGATCCCTCCCTGGTATGAGCCCATCGATATGGGTTGGAGTTCGCTCCTGATATGGGTGACCATCCTTCCGTGGCTCAGTTGTTCTGTGGAGATGCAGGGAGAGGGCAGCTGGTATTTCTGCCACATTTCATCAGCTAAGAGAAATATGCAAAGTGCTGGTTTGGAGAGTACTTAGGAAATCACTATACAGGGACATGGGAACAGCATCTATGCTGCCAAATACTGCAACTAACTTCTGAAGCCAGCTTTTCCTCTTCAGAGGCACTTAGAGTAATCTTACTCATTTCAAAGGGAGTAGTGAGAAACCTTTGGTGTTCTTTTTCCTGAAAATGAGGAAGCACCAGGCCTGGAGGCCTTCACTTGTCCAAGCGTGCTCGGTGTGACCCGCAGCACTGGCTGTGTGACACCCCGGCAGGCCAGGCCCAGCGGCGGTGACTTCCACATGCCACAGCCTGGGCACATGTCCCTCCCACTAACAACATTAATTTGTTACACCGAGGACCAGCTGTATTTCTAGACTATGCCTACTCCTCAGTGCATATTCCAAGGCAATAATTGCTTAAGTTTATTTAAGGATGTAGCAATTTACAGCACAAAGTTGGGTTGTGTTGACACAACTCTACGGTAAGGGACCATTTTCAGACTTAAAGAGATCTTTAGCACAAAGGGAGTGAGCAGCACCTTTTCCTGTGGTAGCTAGGGCTGGTATCAACGAGCCACAGCTGCCCCTTAGGTAATTTTATCACAGCATGAACCCAAGGAGTCTGCGGTGTTATCTATCATTTCATACTGGGGGAAATCGGACACTTTCAGCCTTAAGACTGATAGAATAACCACAGAATTAACGCTGACCATTTATGTTGTGGCAGTACTTGGGTGCTTTGCCTGTGCCACCTGCCCGGGCCCCCTCCCAGCACGGCCTCCGTCCCCCCACGGATGGGCACCCCCAGCCCCGCCCGCCCGCGCCCCGTCCCCCGCCCGCACTCACTGCGCTGCAGGACGCGGCCGAGCAGGCGCTGCCCCCGCTCCAGGGCGCTGCAGTCCCAGCGGTGCCGCCGGAACTGGTGCTGGCACTCGGCCGTCCAGGCGGCCACGCCGCGCCCGATGGACAGCATGGCCTCGGGGTGCCGCCGGCACAGCTGCCGCTGCCGGCTCACCAGGCCCGGCACGTTGTCACACATCACCCGCGACGAGCCCACGGCCCCCATGTACCTGCGGGAGGCAACGGGAGGGGCAGCGCCGGGGGCACTCGGCCGGAGCCCCGCGTGCACGGGGACATCGGGAGGGGCGTGGGGCGGGATGGGGAAGGGATGGGGAACGGACCGCGGGGCAAAGCGCCGGGGAGGGGCCGCGTTTGGGAAGGGCTCCGTTGCTCTGCTACCCCCGGCTCCGACTCTGGCTCCGGACCCACGGCTGCGACTTTTTGGGGAGAAACCCTTTAAAAACCTTCGGGGCTGTTTTTTGTTTAATAACTTCGGGAGTTCAGACTTAAAGAACAGCCCGGACAGAAATTAAATTACATCATCTGCACCCAGATGTTCCCGATTAAGCCCTGAAATGCTCCGAAAGAGCCTTTTATCAAACCCAAACCGCGATAGGTGTCTTCTGAAGGGACCAAACCCAGGAAAACGTCCTTTCCGCGGATTTTCATTAAGTCGTATGATCGTGAAATCCTTAAAGCCGCGACTTCCAAGAGTGACATTTCAGCGGCACCACAAAAAGCGTTCCCCAGAAACAGCGCCCGTGCGGACACGGACACGGCGCGGACACGGACGGTCCCAGCGGCGGGGACGCGCTCGGTGCCGGTTCCCGGCCGCGATCCGCCGCTCGGGGCGCGCCCAGTGCTGCCCGAGCCGTCCCGCCCCACCCGGGGCCCAGCGGAGGGCTCCACGCGTGGGCTGAGCCCGGTGCGCTGAGCCTGACTGCTCCTTCCCCGCGAGCACAGGGGGGACGGCCGCACTTACCACCACGAGGAGGTGACTCGCGGGGTCGCCCACAGCAACACGAGGGGAAGAGACCACCACCAGATCCCGAAGAGCGAGGCCATGGCGGGGGCGCGGCGCTCCGCATCGGGGCACTCGCGGGGGGCAGCGGACATCCCATGGGACAGCGCCGGGCGGCGGCGGTGCCGCGGGGCCCTTCCTTCGCTCCGCGGGGCTCTACCGCTGCCCCCCCGCGTCGGGGGCGCTCCGGGCTCCGCTCCGCGCCCCTCCGGCTGCGCCCCGCGCCGCCCCGCGCCCCTCCCGCATCCCTGCCCCGCTCCGGCCCTTCCCCGCGGCCGCAGCAGCGCTGAGGGGCGGCGTGGGCTGCGCGCTGACTGGGTGGGTTCTGCTTTTTTTTTTTTCTCTGAAACTCTGATGGATGAAATGATGTCAAGAGACACTGGGGAGAGGAGGAGGTAACACCTCTGATTAGGATGGAGTTCCGAGGAGCGGCTGCTTCCCCATGACCCCGCACGCAGCCGCCCCGTGCACCGCTGCCGGGACGACTCCGGCCGCCTCCGGGTGGCAGCGGACACGCGCGGGCCCCCGGCACCGGGCGAAGCCGCAGCCTCGCACCCCGCGGGGAGTGGGTGGGGAGGCGGGGCGCGGGCAGCGAGCGAAGGTCCCGCTGCGGGGGGCGGCCGGGCCGGGATTGCGGGGCAGAACTGCGCCCAGCCCTGGAGCCGAGGCCCCGCGGGCGCTCCCCGCCGCTCCCATATGGCAGCGATCAGGCGGAGCCGCTCCCGCCCCGCGGCCCTGCCCGATCTGCTCAGCTGCGGCCCCGCCGGGCGCGGCCGCCGCCCTCACCCCCCGCCCGTGGGCAGGGACAGAGCCGGAGCCCGCACGCACCGCCCGCCGGGCCGTCGTGTCTGCGTTGCTCCTGCGCCAGTCCTGCACGCGGCTTGGTCAGTTAGCTCGACTGCAGAGGTCAGATACAGGAGGGCACGCACAAGGAACAAACGAAAACCAGCACTACAAAACATCATTAAAAGGGAAATGCCCCGGTTCAGGCTCAGCCCGTGGGGTTGGGGTGGCTGCACTCAGAGCATCACTCTCCCTCTGGTTGTCAGGCGCAGGTGAAAATCCTGGAAGAGAAAACCCAGGAGCACCTTGGGGACTCACAGTCAGAATCATTAAGGTTGGAAAAGACCACTAAGGTCATCTAGTCCATCCATCAGCCCATCACCACCATGCCCAATAACCTATGTTCATCTGTGCCACAGCTACATGTTTCCTGAGCACCTCCAGGGGCAGTGACTCCACTACCTCCTTGGGCAGCCTGGTCCAATACCTCACCACTCTCTTAATTAAGAACTTCTTCTCTTATTCTTTCATTTTTCTTAATATCAAACCTGAAGCTCCCCTGGTGCAACTTAAGGCCATTACCTATTGTCCTATTCCTCTTACCTGGGAGAAGAGACCAACCCCCACCTCACCACAACCTCTTTGCAGGCAGTTATAGAGAGCGATGAGGTCTCCCCTGAGACTCCTCCAGTCTGCTGGAAGTTTCCCCACCTGCTCCCTGTAAGACCCTTCACAGCTTTGTTGCCCTTCTCTGGGCATGCTCCAGGGCCTCAGTGTCTTTCTTGTAGTGAAGGGTCCAAACTGAACTCCTCAGGCACAGAGGGCACAGCTGCAGTCAGCACAGTGCCACCAGGCCTCAGGCTGGCAACCAAAATGAGACCACGGCCAGGGGAAAGCCCTGGGTGCTGCAGAAGGAAAATGCTAAAGCAATGGCTGTAGAGATATGAGAACATCCACCTCCTTCGCTTCTCAATTTAACTTAAACAACCCCCAAACAAAACCAGCAACAACCCAACCCCACAGCTGGGCTTTGGGCCGCAGCAGTGGGATAGGGGTAGGTCCAGCCCAGCACAGAGCCAGCCCTGCAGCAGAACTGCCACAAGGGAACCGCGTGCCCATGGAGCAGTGCCAGGGGCTCACAGCAACAGAAGAGCGGGCAAAGTTATCCAATAAAGCATTGTCAATGCGCATAAAGAAATCCCTCAATTTTCAGCCAACTTCAATTTCTGGTATTGAAGGAGCACACATCTTGGTTCAGTTAACAGGAGAAGGAAAAAGCAGGGACAAGTCAGCAGATCCCAGCAGGATTTGGGACCTGAGTAGAGGCTGCAGGCCCCATGGCTCCCTCTGGAGCTGCACCCAGCAGATGTCTCACTGGGCTTTTCTGAAACACCCTCCTCAATCAACAGCAGCTTCTTCGCTCTCAGATCCCATGCTGACAGCAGGACACTGCCTCCATCAGGTACCCGCACAGATGGAGACCCCTCCTCCTCCCAAGTCCCCCTCCCTGGGCTGTGCAGCCCTGGCTTCCTCAGCCTCCCCTCATCTCACTGCCCTGAGCCCTCAGCATCCTCACAGCCATTTCCTCCACACCATTCCTCACCCAGACAAGAGATTATGCCATGTGCTATGCAAGTGGCAACACCAAAAACCCAGCTCCATCAGTGCATACCTTATGGGGCTGAGGTTTTCCAGCAAAACAGTGAAAATAATGTAGTTAAACCTGTATTACTACATTCACAGAGACTGTCTTCAGAAATTCTGGAGGCTTGGAAGGCCCATCTGGGAGGAATACTTAAAATCAACTCCCAAATCCTTAAGTGGAGGTCATCTTGCCACATAGATCACAGCTAGGGATGCATCTCAGAACTCAAAATCCCTCAGAGGGAGCCCCCAGATCTCTCTTGTAAGGACCTGGCCTCCATGCCACATTAACAGCACTGTTTGTGTCAGGATAAGAAATGAAAATAATTCAGCAGTTGTTCAAGCTGTTAAGGACAAACACCGTATTATTCACCCGATGCCAGTACTCTCATACCTTAATGCTTATAAGCCCTGGTATATAAAATCCAGAGCTCTGATAAGTAGAAATTTCCCAGAATAGGGAATATCATTTCCAAGTAGAATTATTAGCAGACGCTTTGGGGAACACTGGGAGAGGCTCAAAGAAAGCAAGAGGAGAAAGCAAACTGCTCAGCTCAAGTTTATATTTTGTCCCTAACGAGGCAGTTGGACAAGGGAGAAGGAAAAAACACAACCAAACGAACACAGCATTTGTCTAAGTGAACAGAGAATGCGATTAAAAAAGCCAATCCATTCCCAGTTTAAGGATGCATATACCTAAAGCTACTGTCCACTCTTTGCAACTAGAACCAATCAGGAAAAATTCGGCAATGCTCCACAAGTCAAAGAGTGGAGAAAAACCCAAAGTCCTGAGAAGGAACACAAGATCTCTCGTTCACAACCTGCTCCAGGATGAACGGGGCAAATGAGAAGTAGAATTCTTTAGGTTCCTTCTGTAGGCTCACCCAAGGCCCTACATTTCATGTAACAGCCTACAGATGCAGAAAAGGCCATTCATTCATTCACTCATTGGCATTCAGAGCAGTTAGGTATCCAACACATGGCACAGCCAAGTAGGAACCTCGCTGCATCTTTAAGCAACTCTGTATCTACAGGGTTTGGTCCCAGCTCCAACCAGCTCAGTGCTCCTGCTTCCCCATTTGCACTACTGTAAAACGAAAATAACCCTCCCAGGGCTGGGAGGCTTACCTGCCTAATGTATGCAAAGCTCTTTAGCATTTTCCTCCCATCCCCTCATAGATGTGCAAATCACTGTACTATTACTATTCCAGGATAATGACTTTAATGTGATAACTTAAAGAAGAAGGCCTCTCAGCAGGGTTATTTTCATCTAAATGCTCCCTCACCAGGTGCTGGCTGGGGGATTCAATTTGGACAGCATGGTTTAGGGGCCAGATTTTGCAGTAATCTCTTTGTTTCCTGCCCTATCGTGACCATATTGTGATACCCTCTCAAACAAGGAATTTGAAAAAGGCACTGGAACAACAAGAAAGTGAATAAAGGACTTTGAAATTCATTGTTTAAGCCCAAGTCTGGAATCTGAAGAAGAAAATACACTTTAAATACACTTATTTTTTTCCCTAATGATATGGTGGGTTAAAATAAACTTTATTTTGCTCTTAACATATCCTACTTAACCAGCACAATTCGTGCCTGACCAATTCAATGAGACACAGCTCCAACTGGTTAGTCCAAGACCCTCGCTTCTCATGTGTGGTTTACGCCACTCTGAATGATGCTCCTGAGCACTACAACACACCAAGGATGCTGATGACACAAAGTCTGTATTTAGCCTGAACGCTGTCTACGTCTAAGTGTTTGCAATCTGATGATACACACGGGAAATAAGCAATGCGTAGGACATCTTCATAGGAGCAGCTTCTCTCAAATGCATTTTGGAGCCCAGCTTGGATTACTGTAGAAATGCACAATCCACCTCATTCATGAAGCAGTCAATTCAAGTAACTCTAAAGCAAAGTAGAAATTATTTAAAATAGAAATACATTTTGTTTTTATTGTACAAACTTCTAGAAAATAAGCGATGTATTTCAGTTTCTCTTTTTAGATCCATGACACGATCTAACAGAAACAAACAAAAAAAAAACCAGCACGCACAGAAGTGTAGTAGTAAAATGAAGACGTATGGAATTTAAGCTATCATCTTTCTGCTGACTTCATGTATTTAAGGGTTCAGTACAACATTCAGACCAGTGACTCATTTCTGCACAGAATATTTTATTGTAACTCTCAAACTAGAAAACATTTATCAGCAAGTATTATGCATTATTCTCTCCCTCCCTCGCCCCTGCATAGGTAAGTTTACACTGATGACATCATACACATTATTATACTTTTAATTCAGTTAAATGGTGATAAATCTATTTTCTGGAGCAGCTTTCCCGTTCAACTGCACAACCTGCAAGCTCAGTTTCAAAAGTCTGTGCACAAGTGGATAATTTTTTCAGATTTGTTTGGGAAAAAAAAATAGTTACTGTCTCAAATGGCAACATTTACCAGTGGTAGGAAATGCATCTCTGGAGCTGCTTGCAAATTCTCACTTAAGTAGAGAACTGAGGAATACTGAAGTTAAGCATCAGAATCCTTTCCAAGGGCTGTATTACACACATCATATGAGTGGCTGAAATAATTACACTTGCATAAAGTACACGTTGCAAATACAGTGTGAACAACCTTCCGACATGTCAAACAATTACAATAGCGAGGAAACACGCTAACGCCCAAGGTAGTTTTCTCAAATCAAAAGCAGAAAACAACTGTGACAGCAATAACTGCCTGGAGCAGCACTCAGTTTTATCTTCTCATTACTAGTCTCCAGAGGGAGGATCCAAGATTATGACTGCGCACATCTCAGAGAACAGAGCATGCTTAGCTAAAGCGTGGCACACCCACTGAGTCTAATGGTTTTTCCGATTGCTTCTGTTCTGATAGAAGAACGTCCCATCACAAACATTCTGCACTTTTACAGGCATTCACTGAAGTCTACAAAAATGTGATTTGGATTACTTACACCAATTCCCTTTTTTTGCAACACAGTCAGTGTGGTAACTGGCTGAAAAAAAAACGATACTAAAGTTTGCTACAGAATTACACACATCTCTTTAAGTGACAAAAATCTTAAGAGGAAAATTAACATGAAGCTACTGTAGTGAAAGTCCAGATCAAGAAGAAACACTGATATTCCTTCTAAGTTGCCTGCATTGCCTGCATTTTTAGAGCAAAAGATTGCTATAGATCCTTTTAGTATCCTTATAATCCTTTTAGTGATAAAACTATTAATACAAGTACACCCGAGGAAACATATCTCAGGCATAATTTGAACAGCACAGTTCAGTGGGAGATGACTTTTTAGACAATGTATAAGATATCTGCAGTCCTGTGGCTGTGACAAATACACCTCACCATAAAGTTTTTCATAAGAATCTATACATGAGAAAAGAACTTTATCAATGAAAAATCACAAGATACTTAATGTTAAAAAAAAAACCAAACAAACCAACACACAGCTGCATTGCCATTTCAAATACAAGCATCCAAGAGAAACAACAGTATTCTTTGCTTACGTTTACCTACGAGAACAACAGCTGAACAGGTAACAGTTGTTACAACAACAGTTAAAAACTAGTCATTATGACATAGTAATTATAACTTTAGGGGGAAAAAAAGCAACTCTGATGAGATTTTGTACCTATAGCCTATACCAGAAATAACTTTGAAACTTAAACATTAAGATACATTAAAGTCAATAGATTTTATTTTTAATCATTTTGTAGCTAGCTCAAAGTACGCACTGGATGTAAATGCTACAGATATGATGCAACTACACAAATTTTCACATGAATTCAGCTCAGCTACACACACTGAAGTATAATGTAACCAAGTTATTCACAGCACTGAGAGTCAGCTCTTCTTTACCACTAACTTAGTGACGAAAAAGAAAAAACCGAACCCAAGCAATGTTACTGCTCCCATTTTTACTAATCTTTTTTCCAAGGTGAGTGATTTTTCTGGAAACACCACTAGGCTGAGGTCACTCCTCTGCTCTTCTTCCTGAGGCAGATATTAAATTTATGGGAAAAAAAAAAGTAACAGAAAAGATTAGTGTGAAGGTTTCTGAGGTATGTGATAAAGTATAACCCTGGATTCTTAGGACTGAAATATTTCTATCTGTGTGTCTGGGCCTTAATTCAACGGAAATAAATATGCACAAACCTTTATCTGATGCTCAGTGGTTCTTTAAGTAACACATACTAGAAAACGAATCATTTACAAACTGAATTTCTCTGGAGTAAAACATACTGCCAACACATGCTACAAAAATGCGATACCAAAACACTTAAACTTCTATCATCAAATATTTTAACCTTTTTTGTTATTAAAAGATTTTTTTTTCCTATTTAATTTCAAGAATAACTGTTAATTAAAACAGAAAGTTAAACACGTAACAGATCAAGCTTTCAAAGACTTTTTAAAATTAAAGTGACAGGGAAAGTACCTCACAAATGCCTGCCCAAATATCTGTTGAAGTTGAGTGGAGCCTTGCCATGAAGTGCAGCAGGGTTGGGTCCCGCTTCCCTCCCTCAGTTTATAATGCTTGGCAGGCCGTCTCACTTTAAAATCACTTTCAAAAATTGCATGTCATGCACTTAACATGTATTGCAGAAGAAATACTGTTATGACTAAGCTCAGCAAGTGTATGCAGATCATTTTGAAAGTAATGACTCCTATTCATTTCCATGGAAACTACAACAGGTACAAAGAGCACAATAACAACATTTGATAGAGCAAATTCCCAGCTACAAAATACTGTTTTTCAATGTAGTCACTGCCAGTAGCTGTGCATTTTCACCAGCAATGAACAAGAGCCTGCATGCTGCACTCAAAAATCTGCACCAGTGGAGGTGACCCACTGCCACAGTCACCACTGCTGAAACACACCACCCACTGCCTCACTGTGCTCGCATCCACTGTTCGGCCTACATAAATGCTCAGCAAGCAGCAGTGAATGTCCATGGATGCCACTGGAGGAATTCAACGACACACCTTTGTTTCATACACACTTCCATGTCAGACACCATTTTGTCAGGCTGCCCCTCTGCTGCAATCTGTCACATGGCAACAACATGTGGTGGGATACTGGTGGGAAGGTTCAATCTCTACTGCCATACCACCAACATCTGCCTCTGACATCACAGGCCAATATAGTAAAATATTACTATCGGAGCTGCCCTACCACTACCAAAAATTTAGAGAAAGGGAATTGGTACAATTACCATGTAAGAGGTTTCACTGTTTCATTTAAATTCACACTTTTCATAATAAATGTTTCAGAGCTCTACAGTGATTGAGAAGCAGCTCACCACAAATGTTAAAATACTTTGTATTAAAGTCTTCATCAGTGAAATAAATAACACACTACAGTGTTTTAATAGAACAGGAATTAGATTTTCGAAATAATTGGAAGGCTAATGTTTACTGTCTGTTTAACAGTGAGTACAGAGCCACCATACTACGTCTTGGCAGCTACAAAATCTTTAGTACATATGAGAGTAAGTGCAAACAGCATCTAAACTTAGGCCCACCCCTTACAACTGGTCTGCACCCACAGGAGGCAGATATATACATACAGTTGACTTCTGCATATGCAAACCAAGGAACACAAATAGCTAAAAGTTCTTCATTGCAACCTCTTTTATACATATACATGTGTATATATATATATATATATATATATATGGTGTTACGTGATTTATTAGGAGAAGGCTGTTACATTACATTAAATTTACTTAAACTACAGGAAATTGCATTAGTGGCATTATACCCAAGGTCTGAGTTCCACATGGCTTCATTTAGTAACAGATTCCTTTCTGACACTGATGCTCCATTTACTCTATCCCAGCAGCCATTCATTTTACTAGCCTATTACTTAAAATGACCCCATCTGACAAGAGCATATCATTGTGTTGGTCTGAGAATGACTGATGTGGTGCTAACATCTAGCCTTGACCTCTCCCACCCTCTTCTTTTGTCACTCTGTGAACTTATCTGGGATGCCTCTGATTCGATCCATAAAACTGTACTATCTTCCATGAGAGTCAATAATTCCAAACAAAAGATTCCTTAATTAAGAGGTATTCTGAGTGGCATTTATGCCACAGTGGCTGTCCAAGTGCACAGGAATATTTCCCACTCAATTATTTCCTGTGATAGAAAGAAAAAGGTGGACTACACCTTCCTCTGGAGACTCTCCACACAGTTTTGGAATATTTTAGATTATTTCACTTTGTTACGGAAAGGTGTAAAGCTGGACTGGGGAGTGGTAGAGGCAATGTTCAAATTATAGCTGAAGAGCGTGTGGTAGAACAAGGTATCAAACATTTCACTGATGAATGTCACATTCAGTACTGCACACAGAAACTTATATACATTAAGTAATAGCCTCATACCCACCTTTGTCACGAGTTCATTCAGTCTCTTAACTTCTTCTCCCAACTTTTCAACATTGCAAATCAAGTCCTTGCAAACTTCAATATGTCTTTCAGTAGGTGTCCACTGCAGTACCATCTGTTAAGAGTCAGTTATTTGCCAGAATTACCATACATCGTAACTTAATATTCGTAAGTTGATGTAGCATAAAAGACAGTGTCAGAAGAAGTTTATAACTTCATTTATGTCAGGTTTTCACTGTATGATTTATACATGACATTGATCTACCACTCTCTTTAAGCCTTTGTGGAAACCTGTCACTTCAATCACCCTAACAGCAAAAACAATGAAAAGCAGGTTTATCTTCTTTAATCGGGTGACTGAACTTTTTGAAATAAATTTAAAAAAAAATAACAACAAAAAAACAATCCTTACATTAGAGATAGAACATTGGACAGCTCTATGGAACTAACAATAATCAAGACAGTTGGTTAGTATACACATTTATCATCTTACAAGGTAGGATAATACTATTCCCCCAAACGCTAAATCATTTTTTCCCCTTTTCTTGAATACCTTGTGAGAATTTTTGAGGAAATGTTTACTTATGGTCTGCACAGGAACGGTCAGGTTACTACACTCTTTATTTAACTTCTGAAGAAACTTGAGGCATTCGTCTCCACTACCAAAATAAAACCATATGCCATTATTTGTAAAATGTTATGTCTTCCTGCAAGCTAAATATCATCTATGCATTTTCAACACTGGCTAGTGAGCAAACCAGACATGCAACTTCATTACAATAAAAAACCCAGTCTGTTTAACACAGGGTAGTTAAACACTAATATTTAACACGTTAGCAAGTTGCGCACTTCAATTGTCCATACCAGTGCTCCCTCTCCCTCCTCCAGCTCCTCCCTCCCCTTCTGGTAGGGCAATAAATCGTTACATTACCTGGAATATTTAGCTACACACAAAGCTGAAAAACTACCAGCCTAAGACGTCTTGGAAACATTCTGTCAACCTCCACTTCTATTTCTCACTTTTCAATCCTGTCTTTATCAATGAGAACATTTCATTACCTGCTACAAGTGCAGTTTTGTATGACATTACGCATAATAACCATAACATGCTGTATTCCTGCGCACGTGAGCACAGAGATCACAGTCCTATAACACCAGGAACAAACGAGTGAGTCAACTTTACACTGACATCAGTATTTTTGACCGGAACTTATATTTTTGAGAAGGTGGGGAAAAAAAGCATCCTGGTTTGTACTTTGGAGCTAGGACTGAAATGGCTAGCCTAGAAACATTTCATCTCTAGCACAGTTGAAGAGTGAAGAATCTGATAATACTCTCTTGGGCTCGGGATGTGAAAATACATTCCTTAAAGTCTAAAATATCTGATGTTATCTACTTTGAAGGAAATGTACACTTAATGCTCAAATATAAGCAGGAAGATAACTGAAAATCAGTTTGATCAGTCCCCCAAGATTGGAGAAAAGGATATAGGAATTTAATAGACTAATTTCAATGCTAAGTTTTCAGAGCTAGCTATAAGCCATCCAGGTGAATAACATCAGGACCAATATAAAAGACAATTTAAGCTGGTATTGCCCTATCTCAGAACTTCATTACATTTACTGGGGAATCTGTGTAAATGGATTCAAACTGCAACATCCCTCTTCTCCCTACAGTAATCTGCTACTAAACCCAAATACAACACACTTGCACCCCCTTACTTACATGCCTCTTCTGATGGCAAAAAGGTCTACATGCAATTTGCCAAGCTCCTAAATTAAGCCACAAACCTGCACAGTGCAGGTGTCTAAAAAGACACACAAAAAGATTTGGCTCACAGAGTGTTTTCATTCAAATTTCAACTTTTTCCTATGACAACACATACCCCACGAGAGCAATATTAATCTGCCTACTGGCAAAACATTTGCTTCCTAAAGCAACTATAAACCTGGGGACTGATATACTGTAGCATCCACGTAAGTGGAAAGAAGCAAAACTGGAGACTCAACTCTTCAGAACAATTCTCCATCAGGAAGGGAGAAGGAAAAGTGTGTCAACAGAACTGGAACGAAGTTCCCACAGGGTATTACCCACAGCTAGGACTGCACTGTTTTATACCTGTTTTAGAATAATTTATTTCCTAAAATGTTCATTTTATATTTGTTGAAAATATCTCCACTTAAAGCAGCTGTCCCTTTGCTCTAGATCTCAGCTTCCACAGCAGAGCCAAACATTGTTCTGTCAGCCCCACAGACAGCCTACGCTGTGTCTGAACCTCAGCATCACGTTCAAATCTTCTAGCTTTTCTTGGTGGAAGATGCGAACATTAAATCCAGCTCCCGTGAATTCAGCACCTTGTCAGTCAGTATAATCAACAGCACAGCAAGGAGTTCAGGCAGAGAAGAATGAAAAAATGTCATGCTTCATGTACACAGTAATCCATTTTTTGAAAAAAAAAATCACAGAAAATTAACATAATAATATAAAGTATTTAATGATTTTGAAAATACATGCTGTAAATATAAATCTCTTCCTATTTTACATAAATGAATCAGGATTTCAGAAATGAGTTTTTAACGCATCATTCAATTTTGGCATAAGATCAGAATGTCTGTGATTTGCAACACTGCCCAAGAGTCAAGACCTTACCACTAAAAACAGAAATACAGAAAAGCATCAGAAGGTTGCTGAAGATTGAAAACCAAGATTGTTCAGAGTTTGACATGAAGAAATGGAAATGAGGAAGCCTACTGTTTTTTATAAATTAACTTATTATTTCAGAACAAATTAACAACAGTTATATTTAAAATAAACTCGAAGCAAACTAATCACATCTAGAGGTAAGAAAAGTGTCTCCCATGTTACTTCAATTGAGACGCTCATTAAAACTTCCTTCTAATTAGAAAGATAACCTATTAGCAAGCTAGAATCAGTTATGGCACCTTCTGTGTTTTATCACAAAAGAAATTATTTTTGTTAAGAATAGTTCCAGAATTCCTACAGTAAAGCACTGTAAATATTTTTCTATCATTACGTCTCATACTTCTTTATTATACAAATAGAAACTCCATGAAAATATTTTTAAGAACTATCTGCTGCAGTGACATGTTATTTTCATTTCCAAATACTTCCAAATGGAAATAACATTTTCAAAAAAATAATCACTTTTTAAAAGAATTAATGGCTGTCGAAATACCAGTGACTAAACAGTGCTAGACAGTCTGTGAGTTTATAATCAATCAGTTCAACATTTTCTGCTATGTTAGTTTTTTTATGACTTAATGACTGATCTTCCTTCTCACAGAATGACTTTGAACAAATGGCAAGTAAAATCTTTATATAAGAGCAGGTAAACAGAGTATGATTTTAGTCTCAAGGTCAGATTCCTGAAATACGTGTCAAGCCATTTTTTAGAAAGCTATGCAGTACTCTTCTTAACTGAAGTGCTGTCATATTTTTTGTACTTAAGTCTTCAATCAAACAATTTCTGGTTTTGAGTTCTATATAGGTTTTAAAACCATACGGTACTAAGAATTCCATATGATGATCATGTTACTGGTGTATAAGATTGTACCTGACATTATGTGTTTGCTTCCGCCCTCTACTCCTCTGTACTATTATTCCCCTTATTTCCCATTTAATCTTTTTTAGCTGTATTTCTTGAATGTGTATGCTAAATACCACTTGCTATTGGCCAATCTAAAAAAGCATACATTTCTAACATAAAACAGTGCGTGAAGCTTGAACTGGTCTTCTTAAACTGAAACTAATGATTCCTTGATGAAGAATCAAAATCATTTTCCAAAACTCCGAGCTTGAACACAGGCACCCAGATAACCAGTCTACTCCTTCAGCTCAGCAGCAAAGCCTCTATTTTAACAAGAAAGGCTCAAGTGCTGCCACAACATATGGTTTATGGATATTACGCCACTTTGTACCCTCTTGCACGCTAGAACTTTAGCTCTCCAGTCTTGTAACAAACACACTAGTTTACACCTGAATTCTCTTTTGGAAGTAAACAAGTACTTGCTTTGACAGAGAAATCCCAGAGACAAGATGGCAGTACCAAGGTCCTGTATTAGGTTATGAACACTTGGCTCTCCGAGCTCACCTCAATTTTTCAAGAGCTTCCCATTTCAAGAGCTTTGCATGTCCTCTCATCCCCCAATTCAAACTTGGAATCACGGCGCAAAAATCTAACTCAAAAAGGCTGCAAAGACTCTTTCGTATGAACATACTAATGGTTACAGAAACAGGCACAGTGCCAGCATCAGAAGCAATATATAGAAGTAGTATATGTAAGAATGATTAAACAGGAGTGGAGAATGTAACAGACAGACTTATGGCAGGACCACATCATGACATGAGGGCTAACACAGTGTCACTGTGATTCAGCTGCCTCCGGAGGATGGATGGCGACATATACAGAACGCACTTGAACCCTAGCACATTATTCAGTTCAACTAACAACATGATGTCAAGTTTAGCCTTACAGCCCCCACATAAGGCAGACAGGTCTCTCCAGAGTTTTGGAGAAGGAAGAAATAGCTAAGAAAGCTGTCAAGTCACTAGTCAAGAGACAGATGCATGCTTCAAACACTTCCCTATACACACACTTTAAAAAGGAATTAAACTCACTTTTCTAGACAGAAGAAAATCATATAATGAATAGATTGGGTACGAGGAGGAGTTTGTCACAAGTCCTACACAAAGATGACAGTGCTATGCAAGTGGTGATGGGAGTGGGAAGAGAGAAAACAAGAATAGAGAACCTAACTCAGGATGCAGCTACAGCATGGGGATGGCACAGTATCTCTAAAACAAAGCAGTCTTCTCCAAGCTAAACAAAAATAGTACGACTAACTAAGGCTTCTGAAAGGCAAACCACAGCTCTCTGCTGAGGTCCATTTCTGAAGTATCCAACTGGTCTTATTCTTCAGAAACAGTTCTACAGCCCTAGGAGGTAACAGGCAGGAAGACAGGAACACAGAATCTAAATTCAAGTCCAGGGCTCTCTTCTAGAAAAAACAATCACACAAAAAAACAAAAGGATAAGAGGTTTACGAAATCTTAAGACACCTTTACTTTTACTACAGTCTTCATTCTTCTTTTCATGGTAGATATGGGAACTGCTCTACCAGTGTCTAGGAGAAAGATAAAATTTAATAATACCGCTTCTAGAAAAACAAGGAAAAAAACCCAGAAATCTACATGATTTAGATGGACACAGACAAGTAGTTAATTAATCAGTTGAAAATTAACCCACATGAAGAAATAGTATCCAACTCTGCCTCTCACACTCTTTTTTATTGCATTTTACTCACATATTTGATTGCAGTACTAACAGTCTGTCTTGTCTACAGACACAGTGGAGAATTACACGGGCCATACTGTTTAGAGTTTAAAAGGGTCAATATTACTCTTGAAGCATGGGTAAGCAAAGAGAGCAAGACTTCATTTCCACAAAGAAATAAAAAACCTGCTCACTGAAACTAATCAGAAAAATCACAGAACGAGTTAATATCGGAGCCAGAGAAGTCATGTGTGATATAAACATACCTACTGAAATGTGCACAGCAGCGCAGGTCTGAGGTACAGATAAAGAATTTATCACTCAGAGATGACCAAAATAATGACATAAGTTGGCAATATAACCAGTAAAAAGATTCCTACAGCAGGAAGCTGTGCTTCTAACTTTGTACAAAATGCACCTACTATCATCCCTTGTGATCCACTAACAGGCATCCCATGAGTGTTTATGCATGGGATGAGGTGCCAGAGAATCTTAGCTTCGTGCTATAGAAAATACTGCAGTTAGCTTAAATAGTTTGCATTCCAGTTTACTTTCCTTAGAAACACAGTTATTACCTGACTTCCAGATTCACTAATTCAGGAAGGTCTCTAAATCTTGTTTCTTCCACTTGTAGCTCATTGATGGCATCTAGGAGTTTCTGCTGATCTACAGGATTTGTAATACCTATCTAAATTCAAAAAGTATTTTCAGAGATATGATTTAGTTTTAATACATATTGAACATAAAACAGCTCAGTACTGTTCATTTTATGATTTTATAATTATTAAGAGTAAAAAGTAGTTACTTTTAAGTTATCAACTATGTTTGTTATTTCCAAAGGAAATTAAAATAAAAAAAACCAACATAATAATAAAAATAAGTCAAGAACCAAGCAGGAGCCAAACTGATCTTGCACAGGATACTCAAAAATTTGAGTATTAAAAAACATTAGCAGCAGTTTTTATAAGTACCTCTATGTTGTTAGGATCTTATGCTTCACTATTTCAGAATCGTCTAAACCATCTTATAGTGAGAAACAACTCATCGTCACAACAGTGATACAGTGTTAATAGTTAGCATTATTTTTTTCCTCATCTAAGTCTGCATCAAACTGTGAATTAGAAAGAAAGACACCAGATTACAAGAAGGGCTTTTACATGCTTTTGGGCATGTATTTTATTTTTCCCCATTTAGGGAAACCAGTTGTAAGATATCATCTTTCTAAAACCTTATTTCTTTAAAGAGTTTTGTGGTACACTATCTAGTATGAACTGATGGTTTCTTTATGTTTACAAAATGAAGTGACATCTAACAGCGGTCATCACAGTAGTAAGCTGATTTATGAGCAGCAAACTTAATTACAATTAGAAAATCAAATGAACTCTTCCAAGGACAGAGAGGTAGTTATTCTTGAATATTAAAACTATTTGGCTTAAAGCAGGAACTATTATGATTGGAACTGATTTTGACTCAATCTTCTCATTCCTTGAACAAGCAAATCAGGATACAGCTTTCTGATCAGTGTATCAGATGCACCTTCTAATTTTGGTCCCTGTAAATAAAAGATAACTACATCGTTCTGTGAACAGATCAGTAGACTGAGCACTCACACAACACCTTGAAGATATGCCTTATGAAGAAAGAACTGTCAAAGAAATTGTCAGGAAGTCTCCCATCACCACAGTACTTTTTGAATAGAGAAGTACTAGGTGCAGAACTTGAGAAGAAATGGAGCAGTCCAAACTCCTTTCCAAAGCAGACAATTTTCCCTTCCAGACCACTTATGCTGAACGGGAAAATTTACCCATAATCTGACCATTCTTGCAGCAATGAAACGTGTGGAACAAGAACAGTGTACGAGGCCCTTCTTATTTCTTATGGATGAGGAAACTTTTACACTGGTGTCAGTTCAGTTATACTCTGCAGTCTATATAGTGGAACTACTATTTTTAAGTGGCCATATATCTAAGAATGAAGAATTGTAGTATGAGGATTTACTTATATCTGTAAAACAGACTACACATAGTCTAGATTTTGATTTTAGGCATGTAGACTTACTTTGTTTTTACTTAAGAGCAAAACAAAACAAAATAATCCCTGAAAACTCATGCACCAGCATTAACATGATTTCTCTGTCATCCTTTAGACAGAAATAAAAGAAAGCGAGTAACAGATTGCCTCAAGTGAAAGATGGCATGCTCCTCAGATAACATACCAGTGAGGCTATACATGAACTCTTACATCTTTGTCATGTTGCCCAAATGGTCACTATTTTTTATTCACTTCATTTTCTGCCAAATATAAAATGTTTTTTTGTGTGTGTGGGAAGGTGGTCAGAGGAAGGAGAGTCTTGGCACTGCGATACAGAAGTATGCAGACCAGATAACTCTCTAATGATGAAGTTAAACTCCTGGCTCATTTTTTGATGTGTCAAATTTTTATTACACATTCTCAAATCCAGAAGAGGATGCCAATTTCTCTTATTATAAGCTAACGGACATGTGAGACAGGAATTTTCTCAGTTCAAAATGCATCAAGTATTCATGCCACTGCCTTGTGAGACAAACCCTCAAAAAAAGATGCCTCTCCTCCAGTAAAAAACATCTAAGTGTCACAAGAAGAACAAGCAGACAAAAATCTCCAAATGTTGTATAGACTTGTCCCAGTATATTGAACAGACATGTCTCAGTATTGAACAGTTTATAACTTGAAGGAATGCAAGGATTTCAGCTTGAAAGAGTCATTGTTTAGGCTCTGTTGTAGAATACAGATAAAGATATTTACAGAGAAAATATCTTCCTGATATAGTTTGATGGAGGAAAGTGTCTCATGTTAGTGACAGGATTTTTTCTCCAGTTCCTTGGATAAAAAGCAGCATGGTTCAGAGGCATCCATCAGAAGTCATCATTAATCTCTGCAGTAATAAGATCCAGGCTATTTAAAAGAGCTGGCTGTTAGTGGAAGATCTGCCATCACACTAAAAACTTTCAGCTCTGTTATGAGGAAACAGATTAGATTTTTTTCTACTAGCAGCAAGGGGAGAAACTGTTAGCAGAGCTCTAAAACTGTAATCAAGAATTGATGATAACTTATGAAATGGTAATAAGCCAGGTGTGCGATGTTATTTTTAAAATTCTGAGTTGAAGACTAATTAATTTACGTCCACAAACAAAATATGACTTATTTTCCAGGTGCTGTTTTCTGCTGTTGCCAAGACAAGAGGCAAAAAAAAGAATCCTGCTCCTACAGAAGTTGTCTTCCTGCGCAAGAATAGCCAATCCAGGTATTATTCCAGTTTGTCCTTCGTTTGGGACTCCCTAATACACATCTGAACACTGAAAAGAAGTTATTAGTTTGCATGAAAAACATTTTGTCTCATCAGTGAAGCCAAAGTATTTTAAGTAAGCAAATAGCTGAGCCTTAAGTCCATAATCCTCTCCCCTCCTCCAATGCACCCTCGACAACACCAAATAAAAATGATTACAACATCAAAACAGGTGATGAATGTGAACATACGCTCCGTCAGATTTGCAGTTCAGTGCAGACAAGAGAGAGCAGTTCACAGTCATAAGGAGAAAACCACAAAAATCTCTTAAGAATGAAATTCCTGTAAAGGGAGGCTTTAAGGCATCAAATAAAGCCCACACTGGGATGATGATACCCAGTGAACACAATCCACACAGATGCTGACATGCCTTGTAATATTTATGTCTAAATCAACTCTTAAAAAAAAAAATTGATTGACAAAACTCCCTATACATGTACCCTCTGAGAATACAGGTATTTCTGAGCTCTGTCAAAACACTGAAAATGCTAACTCAGTTACAGTTACAAGACAAATCTCCACACAGGACAGCCTTGTGGCATCAGCTCTGAAGGAACACTAACATTTGCAGTTACATTTTGATTGCTGCTGCTAGAATACATGTCTCCTTGATACCACGAATGTTCTGGCACTGTTCCAGGGTATAACAAAAGATTATCCAAGCCAGAATAGAGAGAAAAAAAAGCTGACACTTAAGTTTTACATGGATAGCACAAGTAGCAGGGAGCAGGCCTGAAGGAGCTAATTTAACAAGGCCTCTTTGGTAACCTGGACCAGGTACAGACTGCTCAGAAAAATCCTGCAGCCTGAAGTACTTGCGCGGTTCCAAGGAGACTGCTATGGTAAAATTTCATTATGGCATCCTCGTTCAAGTGGACAAAATCTTTCATCTCCCAGAGCAGTAATTTCAGTGAGGAGTCTAAGGAAAAAGCAATCACCCTATTTCTACTACAAACTGAAACCTTATAAAGACATATCAATTTATCCTGGACAACAGTGAAATAAGAAAAGAAAAATATAAGGACCACATTTAAAGTGGATATAAAGTGGATATATAGGATTATCTGCTTCTAATCCTAGCACTGATCTCCATTCAGGGAAAACACACGTCATAACAATGGCAAAAAACTAAAAT
Organism: Numida meleagris; assembly: GCF_002078875.1. Lineage (NCBI taxonomy): Eukaryota > Metazoa > Chordata > Aves > Galliformes > Numididae > Numida > Numida meleagris. Next base: position 24,865,651 of record NC_034409.1, on the reverse strand, counting down.
TCAAAATCGAACTCTTTCCTGCTCATCCCTACTCCCACATCATTACATCAAAGAAATAGAGGGAACCTCCAGTTCACAGTCTGATCTACGTAAAGACGAGCCAAGAATTCAACTCACAGAATTCAAGGCTAGTCTGTCGGATTACATACTTTACAAAAGGTCTGGCTACGTTTATACAAAAATTCTAGAATTTGTCAAGGATTCTGAAAACAGGTCTTTAAAGGTGAATTCTTATAAAGGTTAGATATTTATAAAGAGAAGATATTAAAACCACTTATGAAAAAGAAGAAAACAATTTCTGAAGTCATAAACTAACCTGCATCATCTCTTCTTTTTGCATGGTCAGAAGCTGCCATAAATATACATCTCTTTCCTACATAAATCAAAGTATTTTCTGTCATCAAAAATAGTTTCAAAAGAAAACAGTGTTTTCACTTAATTTTTTTTCCACTTACACTTTACTTCAGTTTTCACAAACAAAAACAACTACATCATACATTAATCAGAGAAAAACGAGTGTCCTCCAGTTCAGAAATATCACACGCTGTGACTAATGCACAAGATCAAAATTAAGCAATCCAGTCCACTGCAGTGGACCTTTACACTTCAAAGGTGAAATTTCACTTAACACGTTTACTTAAATTAATATGGAATTTATTTTGTTGTTTAGGGTACATTTGCTTTCATGAAATTAAAGATAGCAGATGGGTCATATCTTACCTTCAATAATCCTATTATATGTTCTAGACCAATACCATGTAAAAACACATCCATGGCATCAAAAGTTGAACAGGAACTGTAAATACATTCAATAAAAGCTCAAGATGAAAATGGTGGAAATTAAAACCAAAACAAAAATACATCCAGAACAAAATGCTATGAAAGAAATCCCAGACTGACACTGACAGATCTAAAGCTCTACCTATTTACTGACAGTAGTCTCTTGTAAGCATCATGGAGTATAGCGTAACCTATAAAAATGTTTTAATTACATTTTTGGTCTAATGACTAGAATTGACCATAAAAAGAACTACTGTTACAAATGAAAATCACTAAGTAGCAAAATGTTCCAACATTTGAGCAACATGAGGACCTTAAAGTTATTCACAAAAGCCTGAAAAATTTGCAAGTGGTGTTAAGGAAGATAAACTGTGCATTCTTATCAGCTAATGATCATATAAACTGGATTCAGCCACAGCTGTTACTCTACCAGTTCCACTTAAACCAAAAAAGGTTATCAAGAAAACAGGAATGTCTATTTTGAAGACAGTGAAAATAAGTTTGGTAGGAAATTCACTGTCAGAAGACTACTGTTCAGAAGGTAGACCAAAGAAACAGTAAAACTCATTTTAAGTTCAGAGCTTAACATCAGGTAAAAACATCAGTCTCTATTCTTCAACCTACTAAAAGTTAAAAATAAAAGGAAAAAAAACGTCCAAACAGTCAGATGAACAACTGTAATGAACAAAAGAAAAAAACAAATCACATGAAGTGCAAAAAGAACTACTGCAACTGCTGTGACAAACCTTTGCCAAAACTGAATTAAGAAATAGTTTGCCCTCTTGTTGTAGGCCCCAAAATCAAGGTTTGCCTTCATTTCCTATCAAAGACTAAATTAAGTTTCTACTGCTCAAATTGGCAGAAAACAAACAAAAAAAAAACAACAGAAAAAAAGTCTCTGAAAACAGTTCTGAATGCATAAGAAAACATTTCAGGTTTGCACACTGAGAATCTTGAAAATTCCAAGGATTTCTGCTATTTCAGTACATTTAACCCTTCACAAGGTATAGCCATTCTAAATCACCAAAGGAGTAGTTTATGCAACTTCCACTTCATAGCAAGTCAATAAATCCTTGAGCATAAGGCATGTTTCAGCAGACAAACGTAAGAGTTTAAAACTACTGTCTCCACCATGAAGTTGTGCAGAATCATGTCATCCTCTTCCCCTCAACACACAAAGAGCAACAGCCAGCCTCTGAAGTAAGCAATCCATAAACACATTCATACAATGTACAACTGATGCCCTCAAACTGGGGAAAGGGACAGTATGTATGAATGTGAATGACCTACAGCAATCAAATCTTTTAACTTAAGCATGCAAAGCATACAGTTTACAAAACTTTTGGGAGTCCTTTGGTAAGTCAATATCTCTGGTGCAAGGAAAGGACATTTTTTTTCCAAGAATCAAAGAGAGAGCTATTCAGTATCTGTCCATATGTTTACTTGAAAGCTTGTGAATAAGACGACTAGTCTAGGAGTTGAAGAAAGCAAATTCCTGACAGATATTTTCCTCCTTTTACAGTCCAGGCATCTGGAGCCAGGACAGTTGTTTCATTAGCAAAAGCAGAAGTCAGTGAATGAAGCTACCCTCACTAATGCCCACAGAAGGATGACACAATCATTTGTGACAGTTTATACTTATTTATTGTTCACGGTGGGGCATCATTCTGACACCCAGTACTAGATGATGCATTAGAAAGGAGCAGATGAGAGAGGAAATGGAAACTGAGAAGACAACTGGCAACGCTTGTGATGAAAACTACAAGAGCCAAAGACAGGAAGGAGGCATCCAACTCAAGGAGCTATGCTGACTTGAGAAGATCTTATCACAGCCAACAGCTCCCTCACAAAGAGAAGTGGAGGGGCAGGTGCTGATCTCTTTCTGGTGAGGGTGTCAGGGCCCGAGAGAATGGCATGAAACTGTGACAGGGGAGGTTCACGTAGGATATCAAGAGAAGGTTCTTCACTAAGAAGGTGGTCAGCCACTGGAACAGGGTCCCCAGGGAAGTGGTCATGGCACAGAGCTGCCACAGTTCAAGAAGCATCTGGACAATGCTCTCAGAGATCTGATCTGATTTTTGGGTGGTCCTGTGTGGAGCGTGAAGTTGGACTCAATGAATTTTATGGGTCCTTTCCAACTTGGGGATACTGTACCTTTTGATTGCCATTAAACAAAAAGAACAAGCGTGCGTGTATGTGTTTGTGTTTTCAAAGCTTATCAAGATGACTGAGACACTACTAGAATGCCCTCTAGCCAACATCAGGTTTCAACAGTACAAAATTCATTTGGATAACAGCTGTGTAGGATTATTTCCTTGTTTCATTAATAATATGCAAGAACAGAAAACAACACAGATAATTGACTTTACTGTGCAAAGTCTTCAACCCTCAGTTTTAGGAACTCCGTCCACGATGACCATGGTTAGAGCCCCAGAGGATAAAAATCTAATTGACATAAACATTCCTCTAGCAACAGAACCTGATGAGGTTCTGTCTGAAGTAATTCTGTCTGAGACTACCTGAAGTCTGAAGCGTTAATTAATGAAGTACCCCCAACCTAATGATACACAATTGTGGTATTTCAAATTCCGCATGACCTGGCTGAGCAGGGACACGATATTAATCTGACCAACCAGAACACACTGCACAGAAACTACGGGCACTGGAGATTGTCTTCTCAAGGCTATACGGCTCAAGGAAGAAAAAGCATGGTTTGCTGAGGACTTCTTAGCTGTATGTTCCATGACAAAACAATATTGGACATCTTCAAAGCAGGTACTGAGTTCAGCCAAAGGACATCTGCATGCTTCAGAGTCAGAGGTATGCTTATAAAAGAAGTTCTGGAGCTTAAATGCTGTTCATACTCTACTTGAGGTTTCTCAGATGTATGGCTCTCCTCACGGCAACCCAAGTACCCGAAAGCACATGGAAAAATGGGGCGTAGCTCTTCTTGGTGGCATGAAGATGAGAACAGGCATTTAGTAAAAGTACCTGATATCAAATGAAGATAACCACACAACAAGGAGTATCCAACAGAGGAGCATACAAATTTAATAGCACTGAAACAAATGTAAGTGCCATTGGACCCTGCCTTTACTATACTTTACGTCAAGTGTGAGGAAAGGAAGACCTAGAGCATGCTCATAGCCTACAATGCAAAGGAACTCTGCAGTCTTGAAAAATGAGTATCAATTTACTTACTGTGGGCTCTTGGTAGGGCTTCAAATGATTCACAATGCATTCTAGTAAAACTTACTATGAACAAATACAATCTGTCATGAATGCTTATAAACCAAAATTACACTGTAAATTTATTTACCTAACACTGTGGTCAGAGGCAGCTGTCAGAAATTTGTACACAGTCTCTTGCTTTGTTGTCTCACAGTATTTCCCTTGCGAGTGATTTACAGTCAAAGAGAGTAAACCATAAATCTGAAAAAGCCAAAATGTGTTAGTTAACATGCATAAAGAAATACACAGAAGTTAGACTACAAAGAGTTCTATTATAAATTAGTACATCGGGGGAATATGAAACGTCTGCCACTTCTCTAATTCAACTATAGTAAGGAGTTAAGACTAAGCCCTCAGAGTTTATTATCAAAAGCATTTCTGAATTAAATGAATTCAAGCACGATGAACCAATGCAAAGCAATAGTTTATATGCAATGTAGTCTTAAAAGAGTTAGCAACTATTACTTCAGAAGCAGCAATACACCAACAATTTTTTTTGTTGTTTGTATACAAGAGTACTACACACTCTAAGGAGTAAGTTCTCTGAAAAGCTTAATGTATAAGACTATTTTAATATCTCAATTTCCAATGCATATATGGACCCAACATTTAGCAGTTCACATCTGACAATTTAAGTTGATTGTATCTGTCAGACAAGGATTCTTTCAGCTGACTAAACAAGCAAGTCTTCTGCCAGATATCACCACGCATCAGTGATGGATTCCACAAGCTGAACTGCCCTTGCTAGTTACTAGAAAATCTAGCAAAGCAAGTAGAATCCCAAAAAAAGGTAGGGAATGGTGAGACTACTTTTCTGAAATTCAGGTGATCAGCCAGTTTTTTTGTGTATACACACACAGTGTGGATTGACAGTGTGGCTAGCACATAAGTCCCCACTTAATTGCTTGTCTATTCCCTAAAATGGGATAGGGGAGAAGTGGAAGAATAAATGTGAGAAAAAAACTGTTGGTCAAGACAACAGAATTTTAATTAGAGATGAATTCCCTAACAAAAAAGCAATGCAAAGGCAAACTCACCATCTCCCAGTTGTAAACTGATGCCCAGCCAGTCTCCAAGAAACAGGTACTTAACAAAAATCCCCCTACTCCTCCCATGCTTTTATTGCTGAGCATGCTGTTATACAACAACATGGAATAACCCTTTGGTCACTGTCTCAGCTGTGCCCCCTCTCAGAGCCTTGCCTACCCCAGCCTGCTAGCTGGCAGGGGCAGAATGACAAACAGCGAAGGCCTTGATGCTGCATAAACACTCAGCAATAGTTAAAACACTATTGTGTTATCAACACCGGTTTGGTCACAAATCCAAACCAGCACCATATGATCTGCTAGGAAGAAAACTTCCACCCCAGCCAAACCCAGTACAATATGAAAGGAAAAAAAAAATGTTCCACTCCCTTACACAGTTTCTGTTTCCAAAGCCTATATGACAACCCAGAGGGGCTGTCAACAGGCTGAAGAGCAGACTTCCAAGCTGGAAGACGCTCACGACCATTAAATATCAGAGTAACATCTGCAAGACTTTGTGGTAACTGTGTGAAAGCTAATACTTCACAGGTCAAGAAGCAAAACCCACCTCTCAAGTGCAAGAAGCCTGTATTCCCTCTACATCAGACAGTTACGTTGTAAGACTATGTGGCCACAGCCTGCTGAACAAGTCATTTATCACAGGCAGAAAGCATTTGTAGCCCCTTTCAGTAAGCTGAGTTGACAGACTGCTGAGCCTCTTACACCGATCTTGCTAGCCTACACTGGCAACTCTGCGCATAGTTACCATTTTTGCTCCTGCCTAGCCCTGCAGTCTGACAGGAGGGAAAAAAAAAAAGAGGAAAGAAAGTAAAAAAGTCACTGAAGTGAATTACACATTTTTAAAGGAACACTGGAAAAAACAATAAGAAGTTGTTAGTTAGTAAGAGCAACTCAGAGCAAAACACACAGAAATCTGACTTGATTGATCCACTATGTATCATCTAGGAAGAGCAATAGAAAGACTTTACGAGTGTATATATTGTCTTCAGCAGCATTCTTCACACTGGTAATTAGTGACTGCTTTTTCAATGATCTGATGACCAATTCACACTGTTTTAGACTGCCTTCTGTCCAAAGAATCTGAGAACAGATTTGGAAGATGGCCAGTACATACTACTGAATCCCTCTCTCCCCTTTAGCTTTAGCCTTTTCACTTTCAGCTTCAACCAGAAACTATACACTGCAAATTAGTTTGATATCTGCCTTGTCTCACGCAGTTCGGCAGCCAGGAAAAAAAAACGGACATGATTTTACTACTTCTCATGTCATCATTACTGACATTACTAATTCAATTAACTCAATTAACTAATATTTTAAATCTGAAGTCAAAGATTCTAAAAAGAAATAGGCCAAAGAAATGACAACAAAGCACAAAAAAAGGAAAATTAAAAGCATTTAAAACTTTGTGAAAAGTTGGCAAATGTGTTCAACTAGCTCCTATAATGTAGTTATTAAAGTAACACTTCCACAGAAAACAACACAATACAACAGATTCTCAAGGCAATCTCAAAAAAAAACAAAACAAACACCCCAAACAAAGGAAAAAAGAAACAAAGAATTTGTATTTCAAAGAGAAATGAAATTAAGTACCTCTAACTGTTCATTGATTTTTGCTATCTCTGCTGCTGTTTTCTTATCCTTAGCCTGTAGATTTTTGTCTGCTCCAAGCTCAAGCAATGTAAAAACTACATTTTTATGTCCATGGTGTGCTGCCCATATTAATGCCTGCATGAAAAGCAACTTTGTTTTATCAAGTTTGTATGCAGAGCAAAAAAAAACAAACAACCAGAGGTTCAATCAATAACACAGCATTTATAACTTCTTACATGGCAGACAAAGACATGCAGCACAAAACAATCTCAGGGTAGAGGTACAGCAAATAAGCTTGAGCATTTGCTTAAGGAAGGTATACTCAGAAAATAAGCTTATGGGCTCCTGCTTTTTGTTGTGTGTTTTTTTTTTAACTTTTAAATTATTAGTTGAAATATACAGAAGTAAATCACTTACTGAATATCCACTTTCATCTTGAGCATTTATGTGTGATCCATGAGCAACAAGAAGACGAACAACACAAGGATAGCCTTTTCTAGCTGCATATATCAGTGGAGTCATTTGCTTCCTGAAAGGAACAGTGACAAGCATGTCAAGATGTTAACATCCAGCTGTACGATCAGATAGGGTACCTCAATTCTGCAAAGACTCTCTCTTCTGTAGAGCCATACAGCAGAGAATGAAAGTCCGTGACACAACATTTACACTTTACCACAAAGTTCAATTTAACAGACATGAGATTTAGTAACTCATTTATGTCAGTTGGCATTTCTTAAACATTTTAAGAGTTGCTATTTGTTTTCTAACTGAAAAGAAACCAAGAGTCAATTATTGTCCTCTGCAAGGAAACTCAGAGGAAACATTCCAAGAGTTTAGAATATAAACTTATAGTTTGTTTTTCTAGAAGAAAAAGTTAAAAATTTAAATTTAAATAGCGCATTAAAACAAATATTCTTAACACTTCTCAGCTATGAAAAGCTTTCTGATTTGGTTCTGAAATACGTGAAATCTGTTTTTGACTGGTACCACAGACTCAATGGCAGACTCTCAATGAGAACACATGGAGAAGCTTAGTAAGGGAAAGAGCACAGTCACAGATCACAGTTTCCATCTTAATAAAGCAGAGAATATCAGCAAATCACCCATTTTTAAATTCAATTCAGAGAAAATAAAAGTGGCAAAGCATGACTTCTAGCATCAAAAATCTTAAAGAACACAGCTTAAGTGACAAATTGTATACATAGTTTAACTGAAAGTTCTGAAAAGAAATAACGTAGTCTTGTGGAGAACAAGTCAAAAATCATAATATTCTTCTAGTTAAATGTTCAGTTAAGATGAACAACTATATGCACGCTTCCAAAACTCTCTCTGATAAAAACATTAAAACATAAAAGAAGTCATCAGAGAACTACATAGAAATGCCATACTAAAAATGTTTTCAAATACTAAAAGTAAATGCACATCAAAATACTTATGTCCTTGACCTTATTTTCATTTTCTGTTCCCACAGGTATGTCAACATTTGCTCTCTTATATATACAAAATTATTACTTGCAGTTGCTGAAGTAGTACTTACAGACACCACCTTTCCCATTATTCTATTTTTTTAATATATCCCCAAACTGCAATGACAACAATTTATTATGCTCCTTAGATGCTTGTAAGATAAAGCCATAGCAAACTGGTCTGATGTTTTTCAGAAATATATGTATATGTATATACATATTGCTCAAAAGCTTCTGTTCAGAAAATACCTTTTGAGTAGCCTGACTCTTCCTCTTTGGTGCAATAAGACTGCAGAATTGAAATGTAGTATTGGAGGAGAAAGCAGCTGAGTTTCTGGGTTCTATGAAGTAAATAGTTATAAGCTAAAATATTTTACTAACAGTGTTCAATTAACAATGTACTGTATCTTAAAATGCTGTGCTTTTCTTTTTCCTGAAAAAGTGTGATGTATTTTTAATGTATAGCTCTCATTTTAATGTATAGTGCAGACAAAAATCTGATGAAAAAATTTATTCTATGAGAACACGATTTGAGAGAAGAAACATTTTCCAGAACGGTTTCTTACCAGTAATTTCAATGCCGACCACTAGAGGGACCCCGAGATACATTTGTACCCCAAGTAAATTTCTTAAAATGCTGGCTTTCTGCCTCCCTTCGGACTATAGCTAGAACTATAGCTTTGCTCATCCTCCTTCGTTATTTCTCACTCACAAAATCTGTTATCATCTGTTAGGATAACATTTGGTACGATACAAGTGTAGTTAAAAGTCCACTGCAAAAATTTTAGACGTACACGAAAACGCAAATCATTTGACCATGCCCCACATGACAACAGAATCACAGAATGGCTTGAGTTGGAAGGGATCTTATCGATCATCCACTTCCAATCCCCGTGCCGTGGGCAGGGTTGTAATTCACTATGTCAAGTTGCCTTGAATACCTCCAGGGATGGGGCATTCTGTTCCAGTTGTCGAAATTCTCTAGAATCTAAGTTGTTTAAATTAGAGAGACATGGATTTGACAGACAGACCACTCAATGGAGAAGGAATTAGCAGGATTGTCAAACTCAGAGTTGTGGTCAACAGCTCAATGTCCAGGTGGAGAACAGTGATGAGTGGCATTCCTCAGGGGTTCGTTTTGGGACCAGCACTATTTAACATCTTTGTAAATGACACAGACGATGGAATAGAGTACATTCAGCAACTTCACAGGCAACACTAAGTTGTGTGGTGCCATTGGTGGTGCTGAAAGGAAGAGACGCCATCCAGAGAAACCCTGACAGGCTTGAGAAGTGTGCCTGTGCAAACCTCATTAAGTTCAACAAGACCAAGTGCAGAGTCCTGTACATGGGTCTGGGTAATCCCAAACATCAGGAGAAGATGGGTGATGAATGGGTTGAGAGTTGCCCTGCAAATAAGGACTTGGGGTGCTGGTTGATGACAGAAGCTCAACACGAGCCAACAGCATGTGCCTGCAGCTCAGAAATCCAGTTGTATCAAAAGAAGCATGAACATTGGGTCAAGAGAAGTGATTCTTCCCCTCTGCTCTCCTGAGAACCCACCTGTAGTACTGTATTTGGCTCCAGGGTACTGGCATAAGAAGCACGTGGAACTATTGGAGCAAGTCGTACACGGGGATGATCACTTCCCTGCTCCTGCTGGCAACACTATTTCTGATATAGATCAGGATGTCATTGGCCTTCTTGCCCACCTGGGCGTACTGCTGCCTCATGTTCAGCCAAGTGTCAACCAAGATCCCCAGGTCCATTTCTTCCACAGTCTTCCAGCCACTCTGCCCCAAGCCTGTAGTGTTGCCTGGGGTTGTTGGGATCAAAGTGCAGAACGCAGCACTTGGTCTTGTTGAACTTCATCCCATTGGCCTCAGCCCAGCAATCCAGCCTGACCCAATCCCTCTGAAGGGCCATTCTACCCCCAGGCAGTTTGACACTTTCTCCCATCTTGGTGTCACCTGGAAACTTACTGAGGGTGCACTCAATGCCCTCATCCAGATCATCAATAAAGAAATTAAAAAGGACAGGCCCCAATACTGACCCCTGGGGAACACCACTCATGACCAATTGCCAGTTGGATTTAGGTCCATTCACCACAACTTCCTGAGCCTGGCCATCCAGCCAGTTCTTTACCCAGCAAGGAGTACATCTGTCCAAGCCATTGGCTGTCAGCTTCCCCAGAATACAGTGGGCTACGTGTCAAAGGTTTTCCTTAGGTCTAGGCAGACTACATCAATAGCCTTTCCCTCATCCACCAAGAGGGTTACTCAACCATAGAAAGAGGTCAGGTTGGTCAAGCAGGACAGGACCTGCCTCTCATGAACTTGTGCTGGCTGGGCCTGATCCCCTGGTTGTCCTGTATATGCCATGTTATCTCACTTAAGGTGACCTGTTCCATAACCTTCCATGGCACCAAGGTCAGGCTGACAGGCCTGCAGCTGCTGAATCCTCCTTACGACCCTTCTTGTAGATGAGTCACACTGGCAAGCCTTCAGTCCTCTGGGACCTCTCCAGTTGACCAGGAACACTGTCAGATGGTGGAAAGTGGCTTGGCAATCACCTCCGACAGCTCCTTCAGCACCTTCAGGTGGTTCCCATCCGGCCCCATGAACTTGTGGCAGTCCAGATGGAATAGTAGGGCTCTGTTTCCACCTGAATCATGGGGGATTTATTCTGCTTCCCATCCGAGACTTCCACGTCAGGGGTAGAGAACTCCAAACATAACTGGTCTGACTTTTAAAGGCAGATGTAAAGAAGGCATTGAGAATATCAGCGGTCATGCTCCCCACTGCATCTAGTAAAGGATGGAGATTCTCTTTAGTCCTCCTCTTACAGTTAACATATTTATAAATAAGTTTTTTGTTCTCTTTCACTACAGTGGCCAGGTTGAGCTGAAGCTTGGGTTTTGCCTTTCTAATTTTCTCCCTGCATATCCGAACAACTTCATTGTACTCTCCCCAAGTTGTCTTCCCCTTCTTCCACGGGAGGTAGACACTCCCCAAGTTGTCCTCCCCTTCTCCCACAGGAGGTAGACTCTTTGTTTTCTTCTGAAGCCTCACAGAAAGTTCCCTGTTCATCCAAGCTGGCCTTTCCCACCGGCTCATCTTGCAGCACAGAGAAACAGCCTGCTCCTGTGCCCCTAAGACTTCCTTCTTGAAGAGCCTTCCTAGACCCCTTTACCCTTCAGGACTGACTTCGAAGGGACACTCCTTACCAGTGTCCTGAACAGTTCCAAGTCTGCCCTCTGGAAGTCCAAGGCAGCATTTTTTGCTGATCGCCCTCCTGACTTCAGCAAGAACAGAGAACTTTAATATTTTGTAGCCGCCCTGCCCAAGACAGCTCCCAGCCTCCACACCTCCCACCACTTGTTATCTGTTTGTGAACAGCAGGTCTAATGGGGCACCTCCGCAGTAGGCTCTTACCAGCTGCAATAATGGAAATAGCCCATATGAACAAAGTACTTTGCTAAATGTAATTCTGTATTTATTTTTTTTTAAATATTTAGTTCCCCTGTATTGATACTTGACCAACATACGTCTTTCTGAGTCTACAGTGCTAGAATAAAACTTTCAAAGTAATGACGTATAACATCATCTAATATCACAAGGTAGTTTTCCCTTCATAGTAGATCAAAGATATTTACTCAATCGGTATTAAATGCCCTGATTTTCTTGTCCCTGGCCATAAAACATACCTTAATGCATTAATTTTCCCCAAGCTATTTTCCTTTACTAAAATATACTATTAGTCATTTGGTGTAGTTAATTATCATACCATGATAATGTCAAGGTCTTTGAAATTATTATGTGGCAGTACAGTCTTACTATCTTATCAGCAGAAATAAATATCTTGCTAAAATTGAGGTGTTACACAATTGCTTTACTCTGACTGTGCAACCTGGATGACCCACCTTGTGAACTCGGCAATACTGAGACAAAAATTTTATACGCTACCACCTTGCCAAGAGACCAAAGCAGGCAAAAACTTCCACTGTGAAACTTCCATTGTGTTTTTTGATGATCCTCAAAACTATTCAATGCAGTAGGCATTCACTTCAAAGCAGAAGTGAAGATATGTAGGCAACTTAATAAGAGATTTGAACAACAATTATATTTTAAAGTGTATGCGCTCCTACACATAACAGTATGCTTCAGTCTCAATCTAGAAGAAAAGTTTAGTTTTGTAATACTTTTACTTTTTTTCACTTCTCCCTGCCACCTCGAAATACTACATCTTGGTCATTGACCAAGACCACACATTTCACATTTTCCTTAACTGCAAAACCATTAGGTTTCTTTTACTGCACTTTACATAAATAAGAACTTGTAAGATGTCATCATTAAGATCCGAAGTTTACTAAACAACCTACGAAATACAAGCTCAGCAACAGTTCTGTTAACTTAGCTGTCAGTTCATCATACACTTTCCTTCTGTCTAAAATGGAGTCACAGGTTAATATTAATAAAATCAGTGTCTCTTTAAGAAAGCACTGCAGGTTAAAAGAAGTTTAAAAAACAAGCAAACAAAACCAAATAAATAACGAGTCTGCTTAAGTATTTCCAGGATTTACAAAAAGCTGAAGTATGTAATTTACATTCTGAAGCAAGAGGGAGCTAAAATTCACAAGATAAGCAGATCAAATTTTTCAAGCTAGCATTCATTTAAATGAAGCACTGAGCACAGTAACTCCACAAAGACTACACAGAGCAGGCCTCAAAATGCCTTCCCATCCCACCTATCCATTACCTTGCTTCTTGTCTTTCAAAACTCTTCAGTATGCACTTACACTTTCTTACACTACCTTCTCTACAAAACTTCTTTATTCCTCATTTTTGATTCAGCAGAAATATAAGAAGTTAGTCTACTTAATACATTCTCCTCAATAGTCTATTCTATTGCAAATAAACCATTTACCTACAGACTCCTACACTCATCTTCTTTCTTAGATGACATTTCAAATATCAGTTTATTTTTCATTACCCACCACTCCTACCACCGCACATTTCATGAATTCAATTAAAAAAAAAAAAAAACAACCAACACAAGCCTGTAAATTTCCATCTGTCAGCTTCAGAGGATGTGAAATCAAAAGGGCTTCCATACCAGCACCGCTGCCAGATCAATAGAGAAAGGAACAGGGAAAGAAAAAATACCAAACTCTTCCAATCTTCCAATAAAGTTAAAAAGTCAGCTGCATCCTCACACACCATTTCACTCGCTGGTGGATGTAAGAGTAGATTCCTAAAATCATGCCTGCTTTTAAGTATCAAAATAAGAACTAAAGTTCATGTTATTTAGTTAATGTGGTAAACTGATCATACAGAAAGGATTACCACAATAATCTCAACTCACAGACGCTTTGGATGTGGTCCCTTTTAGGGAACATTTTGTTTCCTCTAATGGAATAGGTGAAGTGGGACTCAATATAAAAAAGGATCTCTTTTGGCTCCTGATCTTCAGAGACAGGGTTTGATGGGTTTCTCCCCACTGTTTCAGAATACATTGAAAGAAGTTCACACAAAGCAGCAGCAGTTGTCCAAGCAATTTTAACAATAGCGTAATATACACAGAGGTCAAACATTAGAAAGACAAAAAAGGCAGCCTGTAGATTTTTTGAAAAATCCTGATGTTGTAATTTAACTTCTACTTTTGTTTAATTCAAATGGTACATTTTGGATTGTCATTTATCTTTCCATTTGAGAAAGACTACTATTGCAAGTGCAATAAATACCACAACTGGACACAGTATCTGGTATATGCAACTATAACTCATGGTAGTACAAGGCCTTAGAGAACAAAGATAGATAGTAAATAAATATGGCCAAGTATGCATAACACATTCAGCTTATAAAGAAGGTCATGCCCTTAAAATTCCCATCTCTTGTGTCAGAAGCCAATCTTCTTTCTTCAAAGTTTAGCTGAAGGCCTTTTAAGTGTAAACTTGCAGTTTTTTCACTCTGGCTTGTGTTTTCAAACACCCAGAGCCAAGTTTTGTAGTGCAAAGACTTTCAATTCTTTCAAGCAGGGCGTTTATACTGATATACAGTTATCTGGGAGCAACAAGAGGTAGCTATTTCAGAGTTTGTAACTTTCAATTCTTGAATTGAAAGTTCTTGTAAGAATTCTTTAAGAAAAGAATTCTTAGCCTACAAGGAATGAATGGGGCATTTAATTTTGTTACCATAGATCAGTGACACTTCAGCACAACAAGGTTTTTTATTCCCTGTGTATTAATACTATGATTACGGTGAGGTTTGGGGCCCAACATAGTAAATGAGTTCCACTAATAAGAGCCAACAGGCCTCCAATGCTGTTTTTTTTTTTGTTGTTTTGCTACACAGTCCACATATCTTAAGTACCACAGTAAAGAGGTGAAAGAGCTATGGTATAAGAAGTGAATTTCAGCTAACTGAAAACGAAGTAATTACAATGTGACCCCAAACAAAAACTTTTTTCCAGCAGAGGGATGAGAGTTTAATCACGAGTCAGTCCATAATTTCTTTCTTTACGAAGTAAAATAAAACACAGCATCAGACTATGCAACTACAGACAACTCACAATGTACTGCTTCAGACTGCTGAGACATGACATGGTAATTCAAGAAACAAGCTGTCATTTAAAAAAAATAAAATAAAGCATCCTTGCACTGGAATAAAGGTATTCTGTCTACAAAGATGTTTACTTTTGCCATAGGAATCTTGTTCATGAAAAGAATACAGCTAGTACATCCACAAAAAAGCCCTCAAAAACAGAGCATGAAATTAAAAAGCAAAGTAACTGATGTAACACACATCCTTATATAGAATATGAAATATGATTGATCATACACATACTTACTCAGATAAACTACCATATAAGAGAAAAAACACTTGCACACTTATCTTTCTATATACACACAGTAGAAGGTAACAAAAAGCTAATGAAGTAGACTTAACCTTAAGTCAGAACAAGTATGTCTAAAAATCTCTACAATAATATTAAATTTTACACTATATTCACAGACTTTTTTTGTACCTGCAAGTAAGGTTAGGGTCAACATTCCTTGACAGAAGTAGTTCTACCGTCTTCAAGATCTTTTCCTCTGAAGCATGAGCAGCACATGCTGCCATCAGCACCGTGTACTTATCTGTTTTGAAACTTACAGTTAGAAAATTGCATACATAGATTTAAATACCATACAAATCCAAAAGTTCCTTTAGAAGTCTTAACATTCGCTAGAGCAGCTAATCAGGTTCTGATAAACTAAGATATTTTAAGAAAAGATAAGAAACTTGTTTTTCTTCCAGCAGAAGTCCCTAGAATTATCATGTTAGATAAAGGCATCTAGAAAGAGAAGATACTCAGAAAGACTAGAGTGAATGAATGTAGCAGAGCTTCCATCCCTACTGAAGGTGAGGATGCTGCTTTCTTACCCCCCCAAAAAAAAAACCTGAAGGAGCTTAACTTTAGATTCTTGTTTCTCAAATGTTGATCTATACCAGTAGCTTCACTATTCCCCGTTCCTCCCCACCTCTTCCCAAAACACAGTCAAGAGCAGAAACAACTTACAGGAAGTATTAAAAAAAAAAGCACAAAATATTTTCAACATGTAGAAACATAAATTTTAGGGAGAACAGAGGCCCACAGAAAGGGCAGCTGAAGCAACAGGGGCTTTATTAAACGGCTTAAGTAAATCAGTTTAAGAACCTAGGCCACTATTATGCAGTAGTGGCAGGAGGAAGATGGCAAAAGTAGGAATGTTTTATTAGGTGTTCTTTAAATTCACATCTATATAATACATGAGATTAAACAGGAAGGACCAGTGTATTTAATCCAGTTCTGAAGCCAATAGGGTGTCACAGGAACACTTCGCTCATGAAGTGGCACACCACCGCTGTTTGTCCAGAGAACAGAGATCACCTTTCCTACAGCCTCCTTGCAGATATGTGGTAAGTATCGTAGCTCAAGGACAGTGAGCAGTTTGGCTCTAGAGTCCATTAGGAGACTGTTGTTTGAACAACTGCCCATTCTGCTCATTGCACAAACCCTCATACAAGTTCAAACACGCCTTTAACAGTTTAACAAGTATAATGTTAACTGTACATACTTCTGACCATACCCTGAAGCGTTCCAATGTATTTTCTAACTGTCCTGCAAAATTTTAAGACTGTGTATGCACTAATATCTTTGTCAATTGAGATCAGATTTTATTATATTTGAGAAGTTTGTTATGCACTTCACCCCAATCTGCTCTACTTTTAC
Organism: Numida meleagris; assembly: GCF_002078875.1. Taxonomy (NCBI): domain Eukaryota; kingdom Metazoa; phylum Chordata; class Aves; order Galliformes; family Numididae; genus Numida; species Numida meleagris. Next base: position 24,849,286 of record NC_034409.1, on the reverse strand, counting down.
TTCTCACAATCTCTTGTCCCTCACTACTCCAACCTAAGACCTTGTGTTCAAATTCACCTGGGTTTTTATACACCATCTTGTAACTTTCAACTACCTCATGCAGAAATTGTACCACATATAAATGAAAACTTCAGCATATTAAATGAAAAATTCAAGGTCCGTGGAGTTACTCAAACCCTAAACAAATAATAAACATTTCAGTAAATTATTTGATACACTGACAGATTCTTGCTCAAAATGTTTAACCGGTTATCAACAGTAACATGAACTGAAAGCTGGCTGGACTTTGAACAAAAGACAGCAACAAACACTATTAATCTGGGAAATACATTTAAGAAGAAATTGTAGTTGTATTTGTATTCAGTAGTTCAGACAGTGATATAGAGTGGGAAGTTGATTCCTGTGAGCCAAACTATAGCTCAAACATGAGCAAAAAAGAAGAAACACCTTAGAACACATAGGTTTCTCTTTTGCGCAGGAAAAAAAATGGTAAGAAACTGCAAAAATATTAGTCTGTACGATTAGCTGAAAAATCCTGAAGAGACAGTGAATTTACACCTCAAAGCCGCTGCATTCTGATCTCATCATGCAGTGAACGCTACATCGAGTTCCTTGTTCTTCATGCCTACCAATTCATTCTACTATTAGGGAAAAATTAAGTAACCAGCTTACAAAGAATAACTGTAATATGACGTGAGGTGATTAACAGTATAGCTACTATTAAGATTATAAGATTATAGGACTATTAGTACAGAAGCACTGCTGATACGGAACAACCAGGACTGGTGACATTTAGTACATCAGGATGGCATAGCTTTATCAAACACATTTGGCCTGATATGAATTGATGACTGGCAAGACTGCTCCTGGCTACACAGTATTCTATTGCCTGCATGCCCTAGCTACTGTTTCCCTACACAGACTAGGAGGGAAACCAGCTAAGAAACTTGATCCCAGCAAGGTGCCACTTAGGGTAAATGCAGCTGGTTACACGCTGAAAAAAAATGCCACGTATGCTGGTTAACTGGTCGGCCAAAACTGCTGCCCATAGCAGCTTCTGCCCAATATATAGCTTTCCACAGCCATAAACACCAAACAGGTATGAGTTGTATGCAGCCACATGGATGCCCTCTCTACCGCTGGCGACAAGGACAGTTAGAAGGCACGACTGCTTTTGGTGCAGTGAGTTCATACTCTGATCAGCTCTTAAGAAGTTCAAGAAAATTTTCAAAACCAGATTCGTACCATCTGCACTGCAGTTTACTACTTCTATTACAAACACTGGCAAGCTACTGGGATATAAGATTGCTGTTTTATGTACTTCATTATGTTGTGCCTTTTGTCACTATCTTCTGTATTGTGAAGTTTTTTTCTTGATCTTCCAACACAACAAAACAGAAGGAAAATACTACAGTTGAATTAGGAAAGAGTTATTAATAAGCTGTAGAAATTGACAGAGGAACTGGTATTACCTAGAAGTTCCAGTGAACTCTTGCAGATAAACCTGATCCAGCAACACACTGAAGAATAGTTTTCACTTAATACAAAACTTGTGCTCCAATTTTAGAGAAGTCCACAATTGTTTCCTATTATTAGACAGCTACTGCTGTAGGCACATTATTTCTTCAGTTACTGCCCAGAGGAGAATAACCATTCATCATCACCTTGCAAAACTCACATTTGACCTGCTCCTGTGACTGTTAGGGTGTAGTCATTAAAAAAAAAAAATTAAAAAAATCCCTATTAACCTAAAATCCACGATGTATTTATTACTTTGGTCTGAAACAAGACACAGTGCAATCATATGGGAAGGTCAGCTGGCATGTTTGAAAGGCCAACGTTGAGTGGCTGGTACAACTGCAATGAGAAGACAAACATATGGGGCCTTAAAGATGAATCCATAGCACACATCCAGCTGGAAAGCTGAACAGAGGAATCATTAAATTTTTGAGTAAAAAGAGTACTTCTGTTAGATTTAGAAGGGATAACGTCATCATGATGTATTCAAAAACAGTGGGTACCAATCAAAATTTGGGATTCTAGCTGTTTTCTGCAGGTACGTTCTTCATAGTAGGATCAAGCAAAGGACATTTTAACTAAAACTTCATGTGAGAATTCTTGAACAAGTATTTCCAAACTCCATTTTTGAAGAAGTTCTTGGAGACTGGGAGGTAGAAAGGAGACAGAAAAAGAGAGAAAGAGGGAACAAAAAGCTCCATTAACTGAATCCAGACGAGATCCAAGAACACATTTTTAAATTAAAAACTACTACTTTTAGTTCAAAATTAGGAAATCTAGACTATGTCCCAGTTCCACTGTGAACTTTGATTTCTTTTCCTACATATACACAAAGAGAATAAGGATAGGACAAGTAACCTCTGTTACTGAGAGGTACTGGACACTATATTTCATTTACATCTTACCTATTTCAAAACTCGCATTAGCACCTCTGTCCAGAAGAAGATGTACTACTCTATAATCAGCCACACTGGCAGCATGCATCAGGGGAGTCCATCCAAACTGAATGCTAGATTCTATGTTTATACCTGTCAAAATTAAGATACTAAAATTTTAAAATTACACCAAAATAAAGATGCATTTTGTAATTCTTGTTCAAGTATGTCTTGTTACAAAGGTCACACTCCTTTTGCACAATAGACCTAGTGAGAGGACTTATCCGGTATATTTTCATTTTATACATACATTTTTATGAGGAATATCAGAAAACAACTTTCAGAGCTGACCCCAAGGAAGCCTAGCTCTCTATCCAAGCAGTTAAGCACAATAGGAAAACTACATTAAACAAACAAACACAAAAGTGATAAATTTAGGTGCAAAAATAATTTCAGAGAATTACACAATCTGCTTTTTTTTTTTTCCACTTCGGTGCTACAGCTTTCCCTCAGTCAACCCCCCCATATTTTCATCCTTACCAAGCCAAATGGGTTGCAGTAGAAGCAACTTGCTTGTCATACTATTAGGACCATACTGACTAAGGTTTTCCTACTTCATAGCTCCTTTTACTCTCTGCTTCCCGATGCAGCTAAACAGCAAATACCAGTTTTGCATTCCGTACTAACAAAATATTAGCTTAATAGAAAGAAATAGATGATAACACAAGATTCAGTCAAAATCACAAGTTCTGCCTGTTAATCTGTTTAATGGCCATAGCTTCCCCTGTGGCGAAAACTAAGCTTGCCAAACTACCCTCCCAAATTCACCAAGCACTAAGTACCAGACCCAGCAACTTATCTAACAACCTTAAAATAAAAGCCCCTGTAGATTTTTGCAGTAAGATGAATCACTCCTTCAATAATTCCTCGAATATTATTTCCTCCATAGCACTTCATTTCCATTGGCTGATTCCATGTTAGTCAAACGTAATTATGAACAATTAAAACTACTTTTTTACAATAGACATTTGTAGGAAAAAAAGTTTCTGGCAGTTGAGCTACGTGCATATGTCTTCATGCAGGATGTGTATTTCCTTTCCCTGCCTTGGTAGTTTCTCAAAGATGTGCTCAGTGCAGACATCATGAAGTCATTAAAGTTGATGTAGTAAAAAGTCACTGCTCTGGGACTGATTCTTTAACTGTTTAAGATGAGGAGTTGTATAAGGAATCAATAAAGAGGAAACATTCAATGAAAGCCAGGTATTAAACCATTTTGACACCTGCTAGCCACACAACCTACGATCAGATCTTTTTACTAACACATACATACAAACTACAATCTTCAACCGCTACAGTATTGCAGTTTGTATGCATTATACAAAACATTTCATTGTGGACCACAGCAAAGTTCTACAGGGAGAGCCAGTAAGTCATATCCTTTAGACAAATTACTCAAAAAAATGTAGGAAGTTTGATATCCAACAGTCCACTGAAGTAACACTAGTAGGAAAGGAATACTGGAAAGCTGGCACTCCCAGCGTTAAGAAGTCACTTTCCCTCTTTAAAGGAAAAGTAGTCCAAGTAACTGCAACTCTCATCCAGAATTTTTTATTTTAATATGTATTTAAATAATAGTGACAAAATATTTACTTGTCATGCATATAGAGGCTTGCTAAAACACCTGAGATGGTGTTTTCCTCATTGTTTTCTTTACATGTATAGCAGACAGTATCTGCCACATGCTTTTCCCAAGTCTAGGAATCATCTTACTTGCAATGAGACATCAAAGCTGTGCTACAACTTGTTTAGCATGCACAGTCTCCTGCAGTCTTTCTAGTGAGTGCCCTGAAGCATCACGTACCATGGAAGTCACAATGCAAATAGTTATCCTCATTGGAAGAAACAGAAAAGACAACTAAAAGTACCAAGACACTAATGTTGCTTCTTGACTGCATGGCTATAGTTGTTGACCAAACTAGAAACGTCTTCCAGTAGTTACTACTCAGGCTTTCATTACATGAGCTGTTCTGGAAGCAAGCAGTGTTCATCTGGTATTTAAAAGGGTTCTTAAGAAGTCCTATAAGGCAACAGCGAAGCCTAGAAAAAAAATTAAGTGAAAATGACAGGCAAGATTGCTGCAGCATCACAGTCCCAGCACCTGTAGGTTGGCACTTGTCCATCTCTACGAAACTCCCTCAGCACTATCGATTCTTAAAGCTACCATTATGCAAGCCAAAAGACAACATGTTCTTGTTCTGCCTGAAAGAACATCCATAACTGTTGCTAGGAAATCCCCTTCCAACACAAACCTGGAGTTAGAGCATGGGTAGCAACACTCCTACAAGCTTTACTGAACATAATCTAAAGACAACTTTAGCAACAAAGATTTCATCTGACTAAGCACCAATCGTGTGAAGGACAATGCTACCTTTCTTCAGAAACACCTCGCTGTAAGAAAGGCATTATGTTCTACGGCTCTGAAGAGACCATACTGGACGTGTCAAAAATTACTGTTAATCATCTTAGAAAATGTACAGATTCTCTTGTGACATTCCATTGTGCATTTCAGGGGACAGGATACCAGACTACAGGAATCTTTGTCTTGACCTTACATTCTCATAGAGAACTATCATCATCTTCCAAAGCAGATGGCTCATTAGGTGGCAGGCATCAACACAATGGTTTGATCTGAGCTATTACTGTTTCTCTGAAGTACAGGCAGTTAAAAATGGCCAAATGTAAAAAAACAGTTTAACAATCTAATACACAGATATCACTAAAAATTCCAAATAAGAACAGTTTTTTCAGTGCAAGACTGAAGACATATTTCACTCATTATTATTAGCTTTGACTTAATACTGATCTATAAGAAAATTATTCCCCACTGTGATAGAAACAATCTTCTAAAAGGGCAAGTCATGTCATTGCTTTAAAACTCAGAAAAACCCAGTGCTAACTAAAAACCTACTTTCTTCCAAGCATACGACATTTTCTCAGAGAACAAACTCTAGGCTACTATATTCTGCTTGCTTGTTGAAGCAGAACTTCCTGATAACTATCACTAGGCAGGTCAACTCAGCTACGCAGCTTCTGATTGCCTTGGATGCTTCAATTAGTGATCCGATTCTCTTAACACTAAATAGCAGAAACATTACAGAGAAATACAAGGTAACAGATCAGGGAAAAAAGGTTTTAGTTTTGAAACAAATAACATTTCAGAGACAAATGCCACACAAATGCTCAGGAATCACAAACACTTTGACCAGCTGATGTTGCCAAGACATTACACATGGCAGATACCAGAAATTTAACAATGCTGTGAGTAAAAAAGACACGGAATTCCCAAACTGAAGGAGCATTTTAAAAAAAAAAAAAAAAAGCTTCCAATGTCCCCCTCTGCAACACTCAAAGTAACTATCTACAATAAATTAAGAACACACACTGAATTCTCACTATCAATTTAAATTACCTCAATTTTGGTGTTTGTAAGGGGTATTTTCAGTAAAAGATATATTTGAAAATGAAGAAATACCTTATTTCACTGTGCGTGCACAATAGCTTTCTCAGTTTTCAGTACTGACCAAATAAATATGAATTAGAAGGAACTTCCTGAAATATATCACTCTGAGACTCTGAAAAAAGTAATTTCACTCAACATTCTATACTGGAAACATTCACATATTTCTACATTCATCCCAGACATTACTTTGAAGCAAGAAACTTCAAAGCTTTAGAATTCCTTCCGAGTTCAATTAAATATGTTCAGCTTCTTATTTGACTTTCATCACCTGAGTTTAAGAGCTCTTCAATAAGCGACACATCACCACTTGTCAGAGCTTTCTGAAACGCATCCTTCTTGTCTGCTGGCAACATCGGATCCAGCTGCTAAACAGACAAAGAAAAATTAAGTCAAAATATGGTAACTGTTTCAAGGTAAAATCAACAGCTTGATTAAACTATAAAAGTATTAATGATCACTGTAAGACAGCACAGAGAAAGGAGGTTTGAGCAGGGGAGAAAAAAAGCATAATAAGACTCTCCTTCTTCCACTTCTGTAGACTTGCTCTAATTTAAAAAAAAAAGTTTTAGGATTACATTTTTCAGAAAGGTTCCATTCTCTGAAAATGTAACTAAATTCCTTCTCAATGGATGCGATATCCTCCTATAGGGCTCTAAGTTCTTCTTAAAGGTATGTCATTTTAATGAGGACTCGTTTTCATCCTAAAACAACACTACAATGTGTTTCTTTACCTTTTTTTTTTTGCACGTTTCACATACGGTAAAGCACAGCATTAAAAAAAAACCAAATCCACTACAATCAGACATAGAAGTGGCAATTTGAGGCAGTGCAGCACAGTGATCATGCACAGACTTAACCCAGCACTGAATCTGCTGCTGGAAAAGTTACTGCTCCTCCTCCCCCTTACTGCTGTGGTGGCTGAGGAATTCGCATTGCTGTGGCATAAACGACTTGAGTAAAAAATAAATGACTCATCCAAAAAATGATTTGACCAAAGGTCCAGTTTATGAATTGACCGTTGCCTGATTCATGCTCCTTTCACATACACTCCACATGTTTGTTCCAGATAAAAGCTGCAGATGCAGATTGCTGCAAGCATTATCCAGATTATGCACAATTAATACACCAATAAATTAAGGATAACTCAGTAGTTTCTTTGCAAATAGAAGATACATTTCTGGGAAAATTTTGAAGCTGTATTACGACAACTCAGAATTATACAGCATATTGTAATCTACCTCTCCCATAACTTGTATAAAGCAATAATTAGCAAGCAATTAATGTCTATCAAACTGATGATAAGAACCAGGCAATAAGATAATTCAGACTTATGTACGGTCCACTTAGCCAACAACTTCCACCTCCCACATGTTTTTGGATAGGAACCTTGCTTTAAAAGTCAAGGCCAAAGCCAACCTGAGGACAACCGTTTGCAGATGGCCGCTAATTTCCAGCGCACAGCCAACTCCAGCCAGGAGAAAAAGCCACGCCGGCCTCCCTTTATTTCACGCCACCAAGAACCCCACGTTTATCAGACACAATAACCCTTTACATCTCCATATTAGCAAGAAACACGTTCAGAGACTTAAAACATAAAGCCGCTTTCCAACCCTTGGCTCTCTCTGAACTTTATTCTCGTGCTGAAAGAACGACTGGAGCCTGCAACTAGTAAGTAAAAAAAATATTTTATGCAATTAGACGATCCTCCCAAGCTGCGCTGTGTTTACCCCTAGACTACGGGTATTCCACCACCGCCCCGACACAAAACAATCGCAGCCGCAGCCCTGCAGAGGCCTCCCACACTCCCTCAGCTGCAGCCGGCAGCCTGGCTCCGCCCGACCTGCGGCCCCCGGCACGCCACGCCGATATCCCAGCAGTCCTCATCGTCGCTGTCGTAGTCCTCGTCGCCCCCCGCCGTGACGCGGGATCCCCACGCTGCGGCGCACATGGCGAAGCCGCCGGCCCGGCACGCGCGCGCGGCACGAGCTCCATTGACGTCACGGCAGCGCCGAAGGGTCACGTGGTCGTGCCGCCTTTCCCGCGGGCTGTAAGGGGTTTGCGGGCGCTGCCGTGCAGGCAAAGTCTGGGATGGGGGTAGGGCTGAGCGCCGGCCCTGCGCTCTTTCGCTTTAGTGTGTGATCCTCGTGTCAGAACCGTGGCTTTGCTCTTCTGAGAGATGATAATGCTTTGACCGTTACGAGGTTCACGTGAATCACCGAGTCGTAGGGGTTGGGAGGGACCTCTGGAGATCATGGAGTCCAGCCCCCTGCTAAAGCCGGTCCCCTGACGGAGGTGCACAGGAAGGCATTCAGGCAGGTTCCGAATATCTCCAGAACAGGAGACTCCGCAGCCTCTTTGGGCTGCAACATGCTGCTTGAAAAATGGACGAGAAGCCATATTTTATATTTTACCTGGAAGCAAGGTTGTGCTTTGAGCTCAGTGTAGACCCTGCCTGAATCAAGTGAGCTTGGTCTTCCACCGAAAGAGAACAGAAAGGAAGAAAGCAGGGCTTGGCAAAGAGGCATGTGCTCCCGTGCAGGACGGTGTAGTCCTTGAGCCTCTGACAGCAGAGAAGTTCATTTTGGGGAAGTTGTTTTTAACCAAAATGTCACTCAAATAGAACATGACTGTGAAGGGTTTCTTCCTTCTTAATGTTTTGTCTTTCATAAACTGCAGTGCAAGGCACTGCCTCACCATGTAAGTGCCTTACTATGCAAGGCAGCTTTCACCAAAATGGGAATTTGTGGGTTAGCTAGAACTTTCTTAGAACATACAAAATGCTGTAAAACTCCCAAGTATTCAAAAAACAAGAATAATAATCATCATGGCGTATGTTCTCTACTCATGGATTCCTGATGCTTTTTTTTTTTTTTTTTTAAAGTTGTTTTTCTCCAACGTAAGACAATCTGTTTGCCTGAACCTAATATGAAAGTCATGTCAGTAGCAAGGGGGAATGCTGGTGAAGAGTTAGCTGCAAATTTTAAATGAACTCGCACGAAAAAGTCTTCCAGTTTTGGAGATGCAATGGAAATTTGAAAACTTTCATACAGTCTCCATAGAACAGAAGATGCTAAAATTGAGACAACTTTAGTATATACCATTATATAAGGGCTAAGCTTTATGTTGGATTTATTTGCATGCACTAAATGTCAAAATTATTTTCATAATGAAGATACTATTTGCAGGATGTAGCTTCTGTAATGTTCTTTCTTTGTCTCAGCTGTGTTAAGGAACAGGAGCTTGCTAGTAGTTGTATCCCTAGGTGCTGAACTCTAAAAACAATGAAGGGTGCCTTTTTACTGTTGATCTGATGTATTGCGTGAAGGGTAGCTCTAACAGGTTATGTTACTGTCTGTAGATACCTTATTTTTTTTGCATGCTGCTGATTATTTAATGCTGAGTATTTGATGTGACTTGTTTGTCCAGCTTCAGGTTTTGAAGCTTGAGATCTGTTGCTTTTTTCACCCCTTTTCTATCACCGTCTCTGGTACGATTAAAACATTACAGTACTTCAGATGCAGCCTATGTGCTGCTGCTTTGTTCAAAGGCCGCCTCTTTTAAAAGGTCACTTCCAGTAACAGCCCTGATGGTCCTTAGTGCTGCAAAAAAATAAACCCTTTTGAAGCATCACTGTGCAAAGGAGCCCTGCAGCCAATGCACCTGACAGCTGATTCAAATACAAGTATTCTGATAATGCAAAAACTTCTATCAGGGAATCTCTCACTGTGTGTCTGTGTGGAGCTGTGAATCAAACATTGCTGTTGATGTGGACGCTCCCTTTAGCACTCTTCTTAGTTGTGTTCATTTGTCACCTTGAAGTCTGTCTTCAGTTTTTCAGCAAAGCAGACTCTTCATTTTGGTTTCTAGTGTGGTAAGTCCTGGCTGCCATCCATATTTGCCAAATATCAGTATATTTTTAGTTATTTTGGTGGGAGCAGTTCCCAGCATCTTTTCCTCATTGCTATGCTGTACTCATTTTACATGCAAGAGGCAATTATAAAATGGTTCAAGCTGGGAAAACATCTCAGAATAATTTCCTGTATCACACAGGGCATCAGAACAAGCACTAAAAGCCAACTCTTACAAAACGAAACCACCTAATCTACGTGCAGCCTAACTCCATCTACTTGTCTGTCAGCCTATACTACATATGCCAGTTAAAATTATGGTGGGTAATAAGAATAGCAACCACTGGATGCAGTAAATAGCAGTATTCTTGTAAGAACACATTTTTACTCTGAATGAAGAACTTCTTTAATATACTGTCAGCCTTCAGCCACTCTCCTTGCTGGCCATACTTCAGCTTGTTTTATTTATCAGCTGAATTCTAATTTCATGAGCTGATGTTGAATAGATTTAATTCGCTGACTGAATTTCTTCTATATTTTTACCTGTACCTCCTATTTTGTCTCACATGGGACTGATGTATGTATAGTTATTTATTCAGACATGGTTACGAGAGTATTTGAACTGGTTAAATTCCCTCTGTTTCAGACCAAAAGGTCTGAAATGAGTAAATGTTTAAAGACTTTGATGTTGGGAAAGTAGTTCTTGGGAGGAGAATCAGAATTAGTAAATGTTTAAAGAGAATGACTCTGTGAACCTTAGCTACTCCAATAATGTTCTACTAACAATGCAGCAGCTAATAATTTAGAGATTTAACAGCAGTAGCATTTTAGTGGCATTCTACGTAATATTCCCAATTACAGATACTAGTTTGAGTAAGTCTATGCCCTTTCAGAATTATTCTTATATAATTTCCATCTGAAATAACATTAAGATACAGAATCACTGAGTTTTTGCAGTAAATAGTGTTAGCTGGGTGTGATTCTAACAAAACTTAATTGAACTGTGGAATAACTGATAAAAGGTCTCGAACCCATTCCTTTCGTGTTCTAATCTATTCATGCAAAGGAGAAGTCATTGTGCATCTAATAGGTTCTCCAAAAATTAAAATACTGGATAACTATAATGTTCTCATGCCCACAGAAGATTAGTAGTTCTGGGTCTAGTGAACTGACTGATTTCCAGTAACTGCATAGCTAGGGTTGGTGAATTACTAGCTCTGAGAGACACCTGTACGAGTTCCAGGATTAAGGGCAGAGGGTTGTACAGGAACTTACAGAATTTGCAATAAGTACCATGAGGTAGCACAGCTGATTCTGTCTCCACAGGTCACATTCATCAAACAGATGCAAAACAAAGTTCTTCATAGTAGTTTAGGTTTTCTCTGTCCTTTTCAGTAGACTTGTATGTACCTGTAGCATCTTTTCTTCTTAAGGTACTTCAGATATAAAGGAAGGCTAATGTTACAAATGTTCTTTCACCTCAGACTGGAAGACATTTATTCTGTAAAAAACACTCAGGTGTCATTTCTTTGATCTGTGAAGTCACCCTTTGCATTAAACAAGTTTGAGTTTTGCCTTCCTGAAATTTTGTTATGAGCTGCTGCACTACAGCAAATTGAATTATTTGTAGTTAAGTCATTGCTCTAATGGACTTATAATAGATGGAAAACATTTTATTTCGGCTGTTTTGCTACTGATTCATTTTTTACAGCTGTGTTCATCCTGTCCGCTTAGCCAAATCTCTCTGGATAGTATGTGATGTAAATTTTTCTCTCTGCTGCCAGTAAACAGTATGCCAACTGTTTTCCTTTTCATAAAACTTCATGCTTTTGTTTGTTTGTTTGTTTTTGTAAAAGCATTAACCATTGTCAAAATGAAACTACATAAACTAGTTACTGATGGGGAGTTTATAGGTGTAGTGTAAACAGGCGTATTTTCAGGATCACCTTGGAGCTGGTGTCATGAAATGCCTCTTTTTACTCTAGTAATGCCTAAAAAATCTAGAACAGGAATTAGGATTTTGAATACATATGTATATCTATATAAATATAAAAGTCATACAGATTTTAGTCTCTTTCTGTATAATAGGGAAGCTTTGGTTGGTATAGCAAGTCTGTGTCAGTGATTCCTGCTACAACTGGATGCAACCTCTCAATCAAAATTCCTAGTTCCTCCACTATCTCTACTCCTTTCTACACGGTTTCCTCCCCATAATCTTAACTGCCTGTCCTCCTTCATTATCATGTTGTGGAGGGTGAGTAACTTCTCTGTTTCAGCCTCTTTACTTCACTCTCTGCTGACCCTCAGGCAGCCATTTGTATTATGTAATCTCTTAGATGTTTACGCGTACTAATAGCTGCTTAATGATAAAGTAAGTGGTGCTATGAACTTTCTACCTCACTTTATCTTATTGCTTTTTTATCAGGACTGAAGGTTATTCAGGTATTTCGGTGTTTTCATAAACGTGGATTTTTGTTAGTTGCTACAAACTTGTTTTACTCTTGATTAATTTAGGAAAAGGGACTGAGTCAAAAGGGTTTTTTTGTAGCAAAGCATGCAATCTAAATTTTGCGTACTGAACTGCCTTGCTTATACAGGTTTACCAAAATATTTGAAACCTGTGATTCTTATTTTTTTTATGACTACTGGGGCTGTTCATCAGTAGTCATAGTGACAGTGACAATTCCCACATGTATACCATCCATCCCTAGTCCAGCTTGGATCACACTGTTACATGAGATCCGTTAGGAATCTTTGTATCTTTTTTCCCCCAAGTCTCTAACTGCTGATACTACTTCTTCATTCAAAGTTGCTATTGCCGTAGATGTAATGGTTCTTCTGTTACAAAAACCTTTTGTTAGTCGCATTAGCTTGAGTATGTGAAATCTCAGAATTATCAACATACACCAGTTTATTAGCAACGTCTTTCTAATCTGTGCATTCAAATTCTCAGCAGTTCCTATCCACTTTGGTATTGTAAAAATGTTGTGAATCCATCCTATAAATGGAAACTATTCAGGTTATCAAGCACATGTTTTCTTCTCTGTTAGTGCAGATGTGTAAGTTGCCAAAACAGCTACTTGCTCCAGATTCACTTCTCACAACCCTTTTCTACAAAACTTCTCTTGCATTAAACTTGTGGGATCCCAGTTACCTAACTTAAGGCTTTACTGCTTTACTTCTGTCACATGTAGTTTTTTTCCTATGTTCCTCCTTGAAATACCCGTTCCTTCAACCATATCATTCACACTACCATGAAATGCATCTAAAATCCAAATGTATATGGGGAAAAAGTGGCCAAGTGGCTTTCAGTAACATCCATGATTGTATATTTCCTTTGCCCCATCAATCACTTTTGATAGTCCTCAGATTAATCCCTTAACTGACTTTCTGTGAAATGTTCAGTCCCCTTGGGCAGTGAGCTCAGATTTGTCATTTCAAGCAAAAGGTTTTTTCTGATAGGAAAACTTCATGTCGGTTGTCCTTTGGTGAGATCAGTTGCTTTCAGAAGATAGCCCAGAAGCCAAGAGCTCTGTCCATCCACTGGGCTGTTTCATTGTTAGTATTCCTACCCAGAAGCACGTGTTAAGCAGCCTTATTTTGATTACCACTTGGCATTGTATCAAAAGAGACTGTGTGTTGGTTAACTTTGTGGGAATAGCGTGAGGATCCTGCAGCTATGGGTGTATATGCCACTGAAGGACAAGTGATCTGTCCCAAGTTAGAGAAGAGAGAGAAATGGTCATTTTATTTGGTAGGAACCCATTTCTCACGTTGCTGCTGTGCCAGTTGCTCTTATCAGCAGGATATTCCTCTGTGATGTCTTCACAGTCGTTGTTTTGGAATTTTTCAAAGATAAACACTGAATATCCAAATTGTAAAATTAACCTTCTACACTTCAGCAGAATAGGAATATGCTGTTCTTTCGTCTTCATTTTACCTGGTCTGCCTCCTTGTTTATTCCTACTTTTAACCACCTTTTCTATCCTGACTCTGAAGAAAATGGTGTGCAATTTCATTCTCTCCTTTGCAGGAGAGAATCTTTTGCCTTTTCAGTTTGTCTTGCCTAATCTTACCAGGAGCTAAAAGCATCACTGCAAGAAAGGAAGCTGTATTGCTGTACAGTACGCACTGACTTTTCTCAGAGGAAGAAGAGGTGTAAGGAAGGAAAGGAAGTTGGTCTTTACTCGCAGTAAAAGTAATGATTGATTTCTATCAAACTAAGAGCAAAGGAGTTTTCCTATGGCGTATGGAAAAGAAGAGGCTGGTGGATGAGGCAGACTCTTCTACACCCTGATATTTGACCAGATATTTGCAAGAGGTTTTGAGATTTTCTCAGTTTGTAACAAGACATCTCTTCTTTTCCTTAAGCTCTCTGTTGAATCAATAAATAAAAAATTTAAAGAAAAATTCTTGTGAGCAGCTTCAAACATGTTTTCTTTCCTTCTTTTTAATGCCTTTTTTCTTTTTCATCTTTACTTTTTTATCTTTACTTCTTTTCTTGCAATAAGACTGCTGTGGAAGATAGTTTTGATAGGGTTTTTTAAAACAAACAAGGAGTTACATTTACAGATTTTATTTTCATACAAGATAGCACTAAAAATGCAACATGCATCTCTAGAGGTTGCTTTGGCTAATATAAGGTCAACTCAGTACATTGAGAATGATGCCCTAAGCTGTGTTTGTACTGAACCGGGAAGGCCTTTTCATTTTTGAAAAGAACTAGGACTAAAAAAATACAAAATTTAAAGGATTTTTTTTTTTTTTATGAATGTCCACTAGACACTGATGATAGGAACGTATTACAATCTAGTGTAGAAAAGAGTAGGAATTGAGATTGTCACATCAGGCAATAATTTTGTATTTTATATCCTTGTAGTCCTATGCATACTTGCAGAAAGCCAGTTGCACTGTGGTTAAACGTAATGAAAAATGATATATCTATCATTCCACAATAGATTTTTCTAGAAAGTATGTACGTACGTCACTCCAAAAGTCAGTTGATGGTCACAAAAATATTAGTATTATTCAGGATATCATGTGGATAAATTATGACTTTATTTAATATTTATTTAATATTTCATGAGGTGTTATCAACTTCTTGATACTGATGTCTATAAACCTGCTGACAACGTTTTATTGCTCCAACACATCCTGTTTGGGCTAGAGAGATAGGCCTGAATGTACTGAGGTCAGCATGGAGGTATTTACTCTTAAGAAGATAATTTGAACAATTCAGTGTTGTTGGTAGGTTTTTGTTTTCTTTCATGTTTTTTTCTTAATCTGTTATGATAAAAAGTGAGAAACTGTCATGCGTATACAAGGAGTAATATTTTGCTACTTTGTTGGATTTTCAAGATTAGTTAAGGTGATAGGGCAACAAAAGAGAATTGCTTGGGATGATAATGATAGAAAGTATTTAGGCAACCTTCATCCTAAAATTTGAACAGTTTCTGCTTCAGAAACTGAGTTTTGATGGTTCGGAAATGAAGTGTGAACACAAGGGGTTTGAGATCTTCCATTAGTATGACACTTACTAAACACTAGATATTAACTGTTCAGGGTTTCAGGGTTTCTTTTCGTTTTGTATTATTTTCCATATCACGTGTTTAGAGTTAATCTCTTTTATCCAAAACCACTGGGAATACATTTTTTCTGTGCCCTGGCAATTTTTTGTCTTGTTTAAAGAAAATAAACTATTCTACAGGAACACACAGATAGTGATATGCCTATCTTCATACTCATTGTGAATCTTCCTTCTTGTCTTTGTAACAAAGTTGTGTATGTTGTAGGATTTTGCAGGGTGAAGGCCATACCTTTTGTATCCCACAAGGCAGAGTACTTTGCTGCCACTTGGTTTTTATTGTAGATGAACTGAGTTCAGGAAGAATCATTATGGTTTAATGAATGCGGGTATAATTAATTTATAGTTGGAAACACGGAGTTATCACTGGATTTTCAGAACTTTGGGACAATATATATATTTCTTTTTGGTTTTTTTTTTTCCCAAGTTCAAATGTTCAAAAAGGCAATCATTGCACTCTCGTCCAACTCTCTAAGCATATACTTTTGCTTTTCTGCGTACCAAATATGACAGCTGTCTTGGCAGAGCTGAGTAGTTCAGTTCCTGTTTCATAGGTAAATCCAGATAAGCAATTTAAATGAAGCCATCTTCTCCCTCTTCTTGTGAGTTCAACATAGCAGCCCTACTCTAGCTACTTTTTCTTTCCAAATCAGAGAAAAAGATAACTTTTCCCCTTTTCATACAACTAGCTGTCCTCTCTTAGTAGTTCTAAGAACAATTTGGTATGGAATAGATGTCATTTGCTCCAAAACTAATGCTTCTTATTTCTATGGAAATTACAACAGATACAAAGAGCACAATAATACTGTTTGATAAAGCAAATTCCCGTCTGCGAAACACTATTTTTCTTCACAGTAACCATTATTAGCTATCCATTTTCACCAGCAACAAACAAGAGCCTACATATCATGCTCATGAAAATCAGCACCAGCAAATATGGTTCACTGTCTCTGTTGCCACTGCTGAAGCATACCACCTCACTGTGCTGACATCCACTGTTTGGTCTCCATAAACTTTCAGCATGCATCAATGAATGTCAATGGGTGCCATGTTTTCCCGCATGGAGGAATTCAGTGACACACCTTTGCTTCTTATGTACTTCCATGTCAGACGCCATTTCAGACAGACTGCCCCTCTGCTGCCATTTGTCACACGGCAACAAGGCAACAACATGTAATGGAATATTGGTGGGAAGGTTCAACCTCTACCGCTGTACCACCAACATCCTCCTCTGAAGTTGTGGGCCAACATAATAAAGTGGGAGGTGTTACTTTCAGAGCAGCCCTCATATATTTCATGCTGAAAGTGTAGTGTTATGTACTTAGTATATGTAGTATATATAGTATAACTGTACTTAGTTATATATTAGTTATATATATTATATATATTAAGTGTGTATATATATAATATAGTTATATAGTTGTGGTCAAAGGACACGAGCAAAGTGAGATATAGGAAGAGAAAAAGAACTGCTGTTTAATGAACAGCTGCTTAAGCCTGCTTCTCTAAAGCCATCTCCAAATTTGGGCCTTCTCCGTTGCTCTAAAACAGCACTTGCAGATTGCCCAGTCAGTACTAAATGATGGAAACATCAACCTGCTAATCTGGGATAGCTCAAAAGTGTTGAGTACCAGTGATTGCTGCACAAGGAGGTTGTTGTGCTGTGTGAAACCACCTGTCGGTCATTACCAATATTTTGCATTAGGATTTCTATATCCACCTAGAAATAACATTTGAAGTCTTAAGTTTCATCTCTGGAGCTATTTTGGTTTTAGCTTGCACATCAGAAAGAACATTTTATTATATATTAGATTACTTCTTTTTGGGGCGAGGGGGTGATGTTCAGAATGGTGCTTGTCCATACTTACCTTATCTGTTTACTTTTGCAAAGTACCTCAAGATCTCCAAATTAAAGTAAATATATAATTGTAGGATACTAAATTAAATGCATTCAGTTTTGTGATGATGAGTAGAATCTGTAGGCTGCATAACTGGAATGTTACACTTCAGAATAAATCTAATAAATGTCAGCACATTCACTTCTGGGAACACTTTTTTGTTTGTATTAATAATTTTCTTGGTTTTAGTTTAACTATTTTTGTTCATATTGGACCCATTCCTGTTTCAGTCTTACAACAGAACTCAGCTGTACTGCTTTACATATTGGCTTCAATAAAGGTTACCTAATTTGAAGTTTTTTTTGTTACTAGGATGATTTGTGGTGTAGTACAACATTCTAAAGAAACACAATATTACTTAAGTCCCTTCTACAAAAAATACCACTATCTGAACTAAGTGGGAATTTGGTTGCCGGTCATGGAGATGGCAGTAGTTGGCACAGCTGTAATCCTCACACATCATCTTGTTAAAAACTTTAAGACATGCAGAGGAATATCATACTAAGGCTTCTAGAAGCAATGAGTAATTATTAAGCCACTTCCAGTGATACAGTTAATGATCAAAATGGCAATGAGAAAGTACAATGAGAACAGCAGATTAAGTATAAAAAAGAAGCAGTGTTTTCCATTTGGTGATGTAGTGTGCAGTTAATTGTGTTGAAACTGCTTTCTGGAAATAAACGTAGTTAAAGTCATAGTGTATGGGAGTGGTAGGTGTAATCGATCCAGACATCACTAAATGCTAAGAAAGATTTTCTATTGATTAGGCCGAGTTTTGCATCATGACCTCAGCTGTTACTGAGTTTCATGGGAAACTTAAGAAATATCCCACTTGTTTTGGTTACGTAGGCTGTTGTTTACCTTTCTCTGCCTTCATTCTTTCAGTACTAAATAAATAAATAAATATTTTGCAGGAATAGATAAATTCTATCTGAAGTCTTCCAAGTTTTGCAAGCCTCTCACGGGTGTGGATTCTGGCTCTGGTTAGACTGAATGATTCAGAAAAAGAAGTCAATCTCCTAGAAGAACACAGAGGATATTTTTAAAGGGAAACTCTATGCCTGAAACTCATAGATCAGACAGAGAAATCTCACTTAGATGCTCCAGTGTTGGGGCAGAACTAAGCTATACCTGTTACGTAATTATTCCTAGAGAACATGCCAAGTAGAAATCAACAGATCTCTATGCTTTTATAACTGATATGCCTCCTAAGAAAATTTCAGCATTCCCTTCTCATGAGCTTTGCTATGTGGAGGATATTCCTTCTTCAGTGTTTTTTTGATCAGCTTTTTTTTCTAGCATGAATGAGGCTCATTCTGAGGGTTGGCTATGTCTGGACAGTGGTAAGTTACACTTTCTGTGTTTGCTTTTCAAAGCCAGCCTCCTTTTTGCAATGGAATCTGTTTGCTGTTCCTGTCTGCTGAAGCAGGATATTTATGACAGACTATCATCTCAGGTTCATTTGGTATAGAGAACGTGTTATTCTGAGTTTAGACACTTGATGTTCTAGCCTTTGTTTTAGGCATGAGTTTTTCCTCAGGCATTTGTGTTTAGAATACAGACATTTGTAGTTAAACAAGAAGGTGCTTGAATGGTAAGGAGGTGTCTCCCTTCTTAAGAAAGCCTCCTCCTCATACTTTCAGTATTCAGAATTCCTATGATGTTTTTCAAGAAAGATATATTGGTTTCAGGTTTGTAGTTGGTATTCTTCTTCTTTTTTTTTTAAATGGTATTTTGCCCCTTGATATATACATGAAGTCAGGTGTCTTAGCCATACTACTGGAGTTTTAGTTGTATCTTTCAGTGCAGTATCTATTTAAAAATTCTCTTTTCATTGCCTTTCCTGGCTTAATCTTTGAAGAATAAAACATGAAGTTAACTATTTCTGTTACTCCCTTTCTTCTAGCCTTAAGTGTTTCTGCTCACCCTCCAGCATCTATATAGATTTCAGGGAACGTAGCCTTCAACAATTTTTTTCTAACTGTGGTATTTTTACTGATTTTTCTCAAATATCTCTTTCTTATCTTGCTTTTGATAAGAAGTCACACTTTGGTTTAACTTCCTCTTTCTAAAAATTGCAAATGTCTACTTCTCTTTTTGACTTCTCTCTTTTTATGCATCCCAGGTATTATCCTCCTTCCCTCCATAACTGGGTGGACTTGCTCTGTCAAAAGCATGTTTGGCCTGCTTTACTCAGAGGAGCAGAATACCTTGGCTGGCTGAGGCTGGGGAAAGGATGAGCTGAAAGAGCTTGCTACTGCTTTCTTCTGTTACAGGTTTTCTAATGATCTGAAAGTTTGTCTAACCTGTTTTGTTGTATCTCGTTTTCAAACTGGAAGTAGTATTAGGAATGAGAACGTCATTTTGTATATTTTTGCGTACTTAAGCACAATTCTGATTTATTTGACTATAGATAGTGCTATAGAAATTATGAAAATTACCTGTAAGTTGATGGAAAAAATAACCTGAAGAATCTCTTGTTTCTGACTTTAACAATTGAATTATTGTATGGTCAGGGGCTGCATACGTATACCTACTCTTCATTTTCTTTTCTTTCTCATACTCAGATGCAGATCTTTATTTTTCAGCTTCAGGAGAGTCTGAAGTGGTACCATATTTCTATCAGAATAAGACTGTCTCAACTGTGTTAATGCAAACTTCTTTAGTTCCATGCAGCCCGATGCATGTGTCAGACAAATCTACTGTGGTGGCTAACCCTAGCCAGGATCCTGTACAAGATAGTTCATAGTAAAGAGTACAACTACAGTAATAGATTGGTTCTTTTATAGACTTCATATCCAACATTGCCTCCTAAATCCATATAAATAGAAATTTTTCTTTAGACAAAGGGATTTCTGATTTTACTGAATAGCTGCTGTAAATGTATTAAATATTTCACTTTCTGTGTAAATATCTGTTCATGTACCAAGTCTTCAAGAGCTCAACAAAGTCTTAGGTCTTAGAGCTTCACAATTCATGTTGAACAATGAAAGAATTTCCTCTTACTTACACTTTATGCAAAAATGTAGATGTAAGTGCAAACATAAGTGCTTGATATTCTTTGTATTTCCCATATAGTATTTCAAATACCTGACTTTTTAAATTGTTCTCTAACTTCTATCATTTTATGATTTCTGTGAAAAGATGGCTGAGATGTATTTCGTGAGGTTTTTTTTTTACATTTCTCTATATAATTAAATATTTTAGTTACTTGTTTCTATCTCATAAAGTAGGCTTGCACCTTGTGTGTTGTCCACTCTGCTTTCATTTTGCTGTCTGCAATTAAACCCACAGCTGTTTCCTTCCCTCAGTGGTTTTAGTAATTTGTAGCCCATTACAGTGAATTAACAGATCATACTGTTCGTTTCTTACCGGCATAGGGAAGTGTAAATTAATTTTTTGAATGCCAGCAAGGAAAAAAGTCTATAAAAGTGTAGAGTAATAAATTACTGTTTTTAATTTCTGCAATAAATACATTTAGAGATAAAACCATTGTATCTGCAAATATTTTCATTTTCTTAAATAATAAAACAAATGTCAGTTGTTTTTTTTACCTGACATTTTCAAACTCTACCTTAAAAAGTAGAGTAAGTATTGTCTTTTTTAAACTATTAGCATATTTGTGTAACATTTAGCCACTTAAACCAATATTAAGCAATATAATCATCCTTGTTGTGGTTAACTAATTATAGAAACCCTTGGGAAGGAAAATAAAAATGACTTTTAAGGTGTCGTTGTAGATTTTAGGGTATAATCTGAAAACACTTTCTTCCATAAACTGTTTAGAACTCCATGAATCTGTTGTTTCACTGTTCAGGGCTGTTAAATTTATCCTTTTGTCCTGCTTCCTGTCAAAACCGATTCTCACCAGCTCTCCTCAGTCTTATATCAAAGAAAACAATGAGATTATGCATTCTCCCTTTCTACTGTGGGAAGGAACAGAGACATCCAACAAGATTTTTCCTTTTTTTTTTTTCCTCTATTCTTTCATCAAAGAGCACCTTTCTTTTCAGGAAAAAAAAAAAAAAGAAAACACCATTCCTAATTTGGGTTCTGGTAAGCAGTTCATGATTATGAGTGCTCAGTTCTCTTCCACTGAGTGAAACAACATCAGGAGAGCATAGCAATGGGAAAGATCAACACAACAGAAAAAGCGTTACAAAAGAGGTGGGAGGACCAGCACGAAAGCAAGGTGCTACAAGGGGAGGGAAGTAGATTGCTTGCCCATACTGAAAGATTCTGGGTTTGCAGGGAAAAGCTCCACCAAGGAGGATCTCCAGAAAGAAATCCTTCTTCGGTGACAGTCAGCCCTTAAATGAGGCCTAAGAGCGGTGGAGCCTGGCTTCTGGTCACACAGGTGAATTGCCTTCACCTGTGCTCCCAGGGCTGACTGGGTCTTTCCTCCAGGTGCTCAATCAGTGGTTCAGGCCGTGACTCAGCAGTTCCTGTACAGAGAGCAAACTCTGGAGTTCATGGTTAGAACTCAGTAGGGGCAAGTTTTGCCATTAGTTTTTTGAATTTCTTTACAAACATCCTTAATCTGTGGTTGATTAGCTTTTTATTCCTTTGCACATTACTATGTAAATTTGATTTCTTTAATAATAATAAGTGAAAAAACAGGGTCTGCATTGCTTTATATGATGTTAATGTCCCCTGCTCTCTTATTTTTGCAGTGTAATTGTAGTAGCCTTAATTTTCTCAGAGAACAAGGCCTGCAGCATCTGGAGGTGAGCAGTACTGAGTTGCTCTGCAGTTTACTAGCAGCAGTGGGAGTCTGGGCTTAGTGATCAAGTCTTAAGTACTGGCGGCTTAGGAATTTGTATTAAACAAGTGTCATAGGGATTCTTAAATCTCAGGTTTCCTCACAAGCACGGGCATATTTACTCCAATAAGTTCAGTGGACAACTTCTTGAAGTCTGAAAGAATTTTGCTGCTGTCATCATTGTTTAATATGATTCTACCTTTCTGTAATGTAAACTTGTAGTAAATTCACAAACTATTTTGTAAAGAAAATAAAACAGCTGCTGTTTTCCGGAACTAGATAGTGGTGGGTTTCTCTTACTCTCACTTTATTTCTAGAAGAATCCCAGATTTAAAAAATTTTACACAAGTTCGAAGGTCTAGCTTTTACCCCTCAAATATCTTAACTGTCTATTTAAAATATGGCTGTGCCTTTTTGGCTTAGCACAAGTGGCTGCAAGAACCCATTATAAGAAATAGTTTTCACCTCATATAAATTTTCCATTGTGTCCAGTGTGAAAGGTTTTAAATCAAACTCAGTAGTTCACAGTATTCTGCTGTCAGCTGCCATGTTTGGGAACAACAACAAAAAAAACCATCACTTCTCTTACTGGATAGATGAAAACCTTCATGAAAATGCCAGTCAGCAAGTCTCCAGCAAGTCTAATCCTTGTTCTTTTGTACTTGAAAGCATAAGGTTTCTGAAGCCTGGCTAAATATGGGGCTTTAAGGTAATAACAAATGTCAGCACTTTCCCTAGAGATAGGATCATAGAATCATGGAATATACTGAGTTGTGAGGGACCCACAATGACATCCAAAATTCAAACCCTGTGTCTGAGAGTGTTGTCCTAATGCTCCAAACTCTGGCAGGCTTGGTGCCATGACCACTGCCCTGAGGAGCCAGTGCCCAGCCACCCTGGATGAAGGCTGAGAACACTACAAGAAATGCATGGAGAAAGGGGAATTGTGTGTTGGCTCCTTTATCTTCATGTTGAATACCATCTGCATCCTTGTTTCCCTCAGTGAGTTCAAAGTCCTTGGATATCCTCAGAGGTGTGGTTATTCCTCTTTTTAAAATTATTTTTAAAAATTATTTTTATTTTTACTCAGAAGTAAAACTTCCTTACTGGAGAGACCTTCCGTGCTCATTTGCAGAAGCAATTTTAGGTTTTTTTCAGGACTAGAGAGAAAACACCAAGACCTACTGTTCTTCTGTAGCTTGAGTAATGGCATTGTTTTCTTCAGATTTGTTTCAATAAGATCAGAAAATTTTGAGACTCATACGGAATTATTTTAGGCAAGAATATTACACGCAAAACACTTTCAAACAGCAATGGATTAAGAATTCATTGCAGCATGTGGATTCACGTGGCGGATTTTATACTGTGTTATTTTTTACTGTAAAATTTCAGTATAGAAGATGCAAATTTCAGAGCCCTGTCAGGAACTCAAGCTCTTGCTCTTTTAATCAGTTGTAAATAATTAGGAACCTTTTCCAGTGTGCTAGCTTCAATAATCTTTGTTGTTCGTCTGTTTAAGACAGCAGGCATGAACCTTTTGTTGAATTGTAGTAAGGTATCAGTCTTGGACTTTTGCCCTTCTAACTTCAATAATATCATTGTTCTAGGATTATTACATGACAGTATGAAGAGGAAGAAGGTAAAACTATCTTTGGAAACATAAATCTTGCAAACTTGTCAGGCTTGGCTTCTCAGGCTCTTAATTCCTTTCACATTTATTCTAGACTGAAAGCAAACAAACCCTGAAGTCTTTAGAAAACCTTCTCCAGCTCATTTTCTTCTGCAGCTTCAAAAGAAGCAAATATGTTCTATAAAGCATGAAGCGCAAGAGCGTGCCCTCAACCTCTGATAACTGTCCTTTTATATTGTTGCATCAGCTTTATTTAAAGTTTTCCCTTTTTTATTAGCTTCATTTTTTGTCAACAATTGTTTCTTTTTTTTCTTTTTATTTAAGTGCAGATGCCCTCTCTTCCAGGATATTTCTTATTTCTGATTAAGCTGCACCCTAAGTGACAAAACCTTTCATGAATCTTAGTATTACTCAGGGTTACTGCTGGTAGAGCTTTCACCATTTGAACAATTATTTTGGCATTTATGCTTAAAAATCAGTAGCGTGACTTTGTTGCAAAATTGAGCCCACAGTCTGAACTTCCTCTTTTCAGATTCTAGTTCCTTCTGGACTGTATTCAGCATGTGTTTAGCCAGCAAAATCTCAGTGAGTGCTTTGGGACATCGTGTTGCAAGGCAGATCAAGATCACTTTTCAACAAATCTAAAAGTTTTTACTGGTTTTGATACATTGGACTTTGACAGTACAAACAGAAATGAGTTGTCTCAAAGTTGTGTGCTGGTGGGTGAAATAATCAATTTCTATTTCCCTTACTGTTCATCAGTGATTTCAAAATGGTTTAAAATAACTTCCAGTTTAAAAAAGTTATTGCAGTTATTGATAACTTCATAGACTAAATGACAACATCTGCACACGTCTGACTTTTATCTGTTGATTCTTTCCACTGTGATGCTAAAAATTTTCATTGAAAATTGCATGTAATTTAAAATGTTCTGAATAATCATAGAATGGTTTAGGTTGGAAGGGACCTTAAAGACCATCTAATTCCAACCCCTCTGCTGTGAGCAAGTTGCCACCCACCAGCTCATGGCTGCCCAGGGCACCCTCCAACCTGGCCTTGAATGCCTCCAGAAATGGGGCATCCACAGCTTCTCTGGGCAGCCTGTGCCGGTACCAGGAGTTTATCTGGATCATCTCTAGAGTCAACCTCTGCAAATTCAGTACCAGTTGAACTAAACTTTGGTCAGTGTTTCAGTTAATCTTATGAAGTGTGTGTACTACCCTAGTAGTGTTAACTTGCATTTTTTTTTTCTCAAAAGTTGTGAAGAGACATTGTATGTGTGAATAATCCTATAGTGTTAACATCATTCCCTCAAGAACTTACTCAGTTGCTATTATCAGTAACTTGATACCCGCCTATAAAAGATTTTGCTGCTTCAGATATTTTGAAGGTGGGCAATTATTGATTTTTTTTTTCCATCCAGATGCAATTATTTTCTGTATTTAGAGAACTTGGCTAAGTTTTCCTCTTTTGTGTGATAATGTAAACTTCTCCTCTTTAACTGATACAGCTGAAGATACAGTGTCCTAACAGACCTGGAAAAAAGGAGAGGAACACCAATATCAATTCTTCTCTTCTTAGGAACAGTGGCATATCATCAGCGTTTTTCCTTTCGTAATTTCCTTGTAAGCTTATAAAAAAATATGGTCTCCTGCCCATTTTTTGCCTCTCCAGGATAAGACATATGGTAATTTCACAGTACTTCACCTCCCAGCTCTATACTGTTTATCACAGAAATATATGCCTGGTAGAAGAACTGTTTTGTCCACCAAGAATATTGTGTTCAAGACTTACAGAAACAGTGTACTGAGTTGACTTAGACAGATACTGATGATGTAGTGTGGGAAAGCATACATGACTCGACTTGCCAAACGTATCTGCTGCACTTGGATTAAGAATATTAATCTCCAAGTACCGAAAGCATTGGTTGTAGCAATTCTAGCAGCACTAAGACAATGAATAGGGATACAGGTTTTGCTGGTGTGAATGTACCCAGCAACTGTCAGTCTGGCTTCTTCTGCATCTAAAAATAGGGTTCTGTTCATCTGTGTTGTAAAAGTATTACTAAAAGCGACTCAAAAATTATTTGCCTGCTAAATATCTGTAAATGCTGCTGTAGCTTTTGTATTGGTTATGATCCAGTTTTCACTATATTTTCTGGAAATGGAGAAAGTCCTTGGAAATCATAGTACTATAAGCTAAAACTGACAAGCAAAATGAAAAGTATTATCTTGCTAATTTATCCACAAGGAGGGTGCTTTGGGGGCTTGAGCAACTGAAAATAGATATTTCTAAGCTATCATGTATAAAGTTTTTTTGAATATTAATTTATGTGTATACTTATCACTGACAAAGTTGTTTTCATTGTTGCTGCTACACTATTTTGAACCTTTTTTCAGATTATCTCTATCTTGACATGTGAGCAGCTCGGAGACAATGTGATTATTTTTTATAAACAAAAAAGT
Organism: Numida meleagris; assembly: GCF_002078875.1. Classification (NCBI taxonomy): domain Eukaryota; kingdom Metazoa; phylum Chordata; class Aves; order Galliformes; family Numididae; genus Numida; species Numida meleagris. The sequence continues at coordinate 24,823,186 of NC_034409.1, read as the reverse complement.
GTTGCATAAAGTCATACCATGTGGAAAGTTGGCCAGACCACTTTCTCAGCTCCCCAAGAGTAGGTGGATGACAGGTGAAGGCAAGTTATCTCACAAGGGGTATTAAGAAGCTCTAGCTGACCTGTGTCTTATGGATATTCATCTAAGAAGATTTGAGCTGAGGCTTCCAACCATTATTTTAGTTGCATGGAATGAGGAAGTGAACTCAGGTGTGTTAAGTCTAGCTGGGCACAGGAAGGCCTGAGGGAAAGACCATTGTCAGGTTTGTGGATCAAGTCCTCTACTTTAATTAAAACAAATCTGATGAATAGACGTGGCTGCTTTGGGTTGAATGAATTATTGCAACCAAAACGGTTCCCAGTGTATTAAAATATTATGAAAAAATTGGGGATTGAGTTAGCATGAAATTGATTTATAGATCTGATTGCTTCAACTACTGACCAAAGAAAATAAGCTTTACATTAATATCTGATTTCTTTCTCCCTATCTGTACAGCATAGAACCAGGTTTGTTTGTTTGTTTTGTCAGGGATGTTTTAGTTTTCAGAATATCAAAATTACAAGAATGAGCAGAACACTTTTTCATTTTAAGCAAGAACAAAAAATCCGAGACTTAAAGTGATACTTTTGGCAGTTTCTCAGTGTTGCTTTCTAGGGAGATGATATTCAATACGATAGTGCTTTCTCTTTCTCCTCATAGCTTCCATCCCTTTGTCCAATGATGTTAGCTAATCAAAAATTCAAATATCACTAATTTCCTCCACCCTTCTTGAAAATCAGCCTGAGATTCCTAAGGTACAAGCTGTACCTGAGAAAGGGAATGCAAAATTCAAGTTTGTAATTCTGTGATAGATAAAGGTTGTGATTTTTTCTTTCTACTGAGTTCAGCATCTGCTGAAAATGCATTATTCTGGTGTGGTTTGAAGCCTGATGCAGCTTCATGTGCAGTCTGGTGTTCCTGGATGGGAATGGGGCTGAGAATATGTACCCCAGGGCAAGGAAGAGGCTGGGTCTGCAGTCTCCAGAGAATAAGCTCTAAGTTGCCATGGATGTGAAAGGGCAGGCCAGCCAGTCTGCTTCTGAGTGTGTGACTTCAGGCTGGCCACTGCACATTGGTGAGCCCTGCGAGTTACTGTACTGATGGCACAGCAAACAAGCTTTTACTCATTTTCTCCTCCACATGCCAGCTTGCTCAGTAACTCAGGCTTGCTACATTTTCTTCAGAAAGACAGAGTAAAATCAGATAGATGGTGGATGTGGATGCAATTAGGAGATAAGGTAGATATTGTCATACCAGGCTGCATTTCTGTAGAAGTGAAAGACGGTCACATGAATGAAATTCATAGATAATACTAAATTTGGAGGTATTTCAGTCACCAGAGGGAACAGAACTATTACAGTTTATTCCTACTCACGCTAGTGCTAATGACAAGTTTCACATTCATGTCAGCTGGAGTATGTTTAAGATTACAAATTATCATTGTTCTAAAACTACAAAATGTTCAAAAAAAAAAGGCAAGGAAATGTATCAGTGGAAATTTTGAGGAAACATTCAAGAAAAAGGGCAAGAATGAATTCTGTAAAATGCAGGTAGTTAAGACTGCAGGGGGGCAGGGGTGAAAGTAGCTGAGGTATTTGCAGAGCTAAACAAGGCAATTGCTGGTACTCAAGGAGCTATTCAAAGTTTCAAGAAGAAATGTTCAAAATTAGAGAGCTTGTGGTATAAAAGGCGGTAGAATTTTTCATGTAAAAAAAAAGACAATCAACAATGACTGAGGTGATGTCTTTGTTATTCCCAAATTCACTACAGATGCCCATAAGTCATCTTGGGTGATACCAGCAAGAAGAGAGATACTTTTATGGAAAATACGCCATTAGCCATTGACATTTTTAATAGTTTGGACTCGATCCACAAAAGATTTTACATGATCCACATACCTCACTTTCTGAAGTAAATTACAAAAAAATCTAATCCGGTGTGCAGCTTCTGCCTTATTCACATGCACCAGAAATCTAGAGGCTGGAAAGAGGAAGAGTCCGCAGCAGAGTGGTTGTATATTGGTTGGACTGGTTTCCAGTCTGTCTTTAAGTTAGTTTATACATTTTCTAACAAAGTGAAAGAATTCCAGACACTTAACTGGTCTGTATGTTAGCGCCCAACTGATAAAGGTGATAGGAAATGTAGGCTTACGGTGCCCAGAGAAGGGCAACTAAGCTGATGAGGGGTCTGGAACACAAGTGTTATGAGGTGCGGCTGAGGGAGCTGGGTTTTTAGTCTGGAGAAGAGGAGGCTCAGGGGAGATCTCCTCGCTCTCTACAGCTGCCTGAAAGGAGGTTGTGGTGAACCGGGGTTGGCCTCTTCCCCCAGGTAACAGCTATAGGATGAAAGGTAATGGCCTCAAGTTGCACCAGGGGAGGTTCAGGTTGGATATTAGGAAATTTTTCTTCTCCAAAGCAGTGGTGAGGTATTGGAACAGACTGCCCACAGAGATGGTGGAGTCACCATCTCTGAAGGTGTTCAAGAAACGTGGAGATATGGTTTATTGGGCATGATGGTGATGGGCTGATGGTTGGACAAGATGATCTTAGTGGTCTTTTCCAGCCTTAACAATGTTGAGACCCTATGATACTCTGGCATCTGCATCCTAACTTTACTTCTTAGCTGAGTATCCTTGTCACTGAGTGTGGAGGAGCGGCTGCCGAGCGGTGCGGTGCAGAGCGGGGCGGGCTGCCGGCCCGGGGCTGGCTCCGCTAGGTGGCAGGATGCCGAAGGGCTCCGCTCTACTGTCCCCAAGCCCGGCTGGATTTAGTCCTGCCTCTCCGCATTGTCTGAAGACATGATGAAGTGTGGACGGTTTCCTGGAATCCCGCCTGCTCTGTGTTTCTTACTGGTTTTGTCATTAATAAAGCAGAGTCGGGAAGGATCCATGGGAGCTCTGAGACACAAAGGAGCCCGGTGCGATGGCAGGGAAAGGGGCACCTCTCCGCTGTCTGCAGCCTGTGGGAATTGCTGAGGCAGAGCAATTCCTATGAAATCACGGTGGGCTGTAGAGAGAAGCGGTGAAATAAAAAACGCCTGCAAAGTTTACAAAGAGAAACAGCTGCTTTAATTGTAGTGCAGTTTATAAGACCACAAAGTAGCATGTTTGCCTGTTTATAGAACTAGCTCAATGGGGAGCAGCTGCGTGCTTAGGGAATCGTGGCCTTACTCCCTCTAAATTTTTTTTAAGTTACAGAAGTGAAAGGAAAACTGAGTTTGTAAATATCACATTAAAGCATTAAATAAAATTAACTGGTGTGCAGCATTAAAGCATAAGTTCTTGTTCCTGCCTCTGGCTGCCTTTGTCTTCTTATAAGCATGCTTTCTACTGTGCTGTCCTCAGCAGCGGGGATCTTGTTTCTACAGCATGCGTCTAGCACTACGGAAACAGCCTTACTATCAAACCTGGGTCTTCAGACTGAACTGTGTAAGGACGTGCTCCAGCTCCCATTCCTCTAGGTCCATGTAGCTGCGGCTGCACGAAAACTTGAAAGACTGCAGCACGTGTGAGTGTTTTAAGGCGGATCCGAAGGCGTCCGTCCCCAGTGCCCGCAGCGCTCTGTCCCGCCGCCGGTGCGCACGGGCACAGGTGTGCCGCCGCCGCTGTCGCCGCCGCCTCCCCTCGGCGCCGCAGCCAGGGCAGAAGGCCCCGGTTGGAGGGCCGGTGTCTCCCCGAGGGGCTTCTGCGGCGCAGTGGCAGGGCCGGGCAGGAAGCGCGCTGCCCCGGGGAGCCGGGGCGGGGAGCGCGGGCAGCGGGTACCGGGCGCGGCGGAGGAGGAGGCGGAGGAGGCAGAGCGCGGGCCGGCGCCGCAGCCCTCCCGCTTTTGAACCTGGGCAAAGCAGAGGCGGGGAGAGGGGCAGGGGAAGGAGGCAGGCAATGACATCAGAGCGGCCCGAGCGGATAAGGTGGGAGAGCCGCGAGAGTGGAGCAGCCGAGCCGGGCGTGAGCGATTAGCGGCCGCCGCTGTCCGCGCCGCGCAGCGCACCCCTGGGCACCATGCAGAGGTCCCCCCTAGAGAAGGCGAACATCTTCTCCAAACTTTTCTTCAGGTGGGAGCCCCGGCGCGGCGGGACACGTGCGGCGCGGGGCTCCCCTCCCTTCCCTGCTCCCCCTTCCCCTCCCTCCCTTCCCCCGCGCTCCCTGCCCTTCCCTCCCGCCCGGCGGCCAGGACGCGCTCGGCTCTGACCGGCTCCGCGGGGAGAGCGGTGGGAGCTGTGGCCGAACGGTGGGATCTTATCTCTTTTCTTGCACGTTGTTGTTGCGGGGTTTTAGCACCGAGCGGTCTCGATCTGTCAGGTGTCATAAACCCTCACCTGCCCCGGACAAATTAATTTATGGCATAATTTGAGCAACCTTTGGTAAATTGCTCAACGAGGTGATCTGTTATTTCATTGTAAACGGTGAAAACACGGGAAGGGCGGGGGGCGGCGGGGAATGCTCCCGGAGCGAGCGTTCCCCCGTTCGGCTCCTCGGGCTTCAGCGTTTGCTCGGCGTGCGAGCGCAAGACGCGTTCTTACTGGAAGGAGTTCCCTGTGAGCCTTGATAGCGTTCTCTTACTAGTTCAGTCCCTGGCTGGCGCCTTTTCTTTCGCACAACAACAAATAAAAAGAGAAGGAGCCAATGCCAACACCGATGCACAACGCTCTGTATAAGTCGGTATAGAAGCCTGAACGCACTCTACTTGACATTGTTCGAACTAACGCTGCCAGCTGGAAAGAGCAAACAATCCGGCTGGCAGCAGCCCACTCACTTTCTAAACCTTTTGGGACAGGTTTCCTCTTCAGCAGGTTGGCCTGGGCTTTTCTTTCCTTCTTTCTTTTTTTCGCTTAAAAAAGTTTCTTAAGGGAAGCGCCCTCTGTGAATTGCTGTTTTGCCAGCCTCCCTCGCTTTGAGTTCTGTTGTTCATCTTTAACCAGATGTGATCGCAGGGAAGGAGCCTGAACATAAGTGGTTTCTGAGGCCTTGTAAGCATCCAGGTAAAGGTGAGGACCCCAGGGGAGTCTGGTGTAGATGCTGCTGTGTGAGTGCAGCTGTACCTTCCCTCAAATGCTGTTAGATCATGAGAATGTGGATGATGGGAATAAACCTGTATGCGTTAATCCATAGATAAGCTTCAGTTAGTTCTCCCCTCAAGTATTAAGGTACAAATCTGTGGGACAGGAGGCTACATAAAGACTTCAGTGCTCATGGAGCCACTTGTATTTGATTTTATTTCTTTGTAAAGCTTCTGTCAGGGTTCTCCCCTAGAACCCGGGAAGATCAAGGAAAGATTCCAATGTGATAAAGTAAACGTATTTCTGGTTCTGACCTTAGTTAATGTTTCCATGGCTGAAACCAGGTACAGTTCATGCTCAGGAAGTGCATAATTAACCATCCCGGGGCCCAATCCAATGTCTTTTAAAATCCAAGTCTTCAAGTCAGTTAAATGACATTTAAATCTTGCGTATCATGGAGGATATGTGATATTGCACCAACTATCTTACTGTAAACGAAGTGATAAAAACTAATATATGAAGTGAAAGAGATAATTGTGGTCAATACTGACTACGCCTGATAACTTTATTTACAAAACTTTATAATAACTGTATGTCACAGAAAAATCAATCTGTTAAAGTACACATTCAGTTCACTGGGTGAGAACAGCTAAAACTGTATGCATAACTCTGTAAAGACTCATACATTCTGAATGATGTCTATTAATTATAAAGTTACTTGCATTTTGACAAGTACACTGCAAATGCCTTAGTTTCTTAGGAACTTTACATAAAAGATTTGAAAAAATCACAAAAGCAAAGACCAGAAGTTAAGAAAATGTATTACAGCCAAATTGGCAGAAAGAATGTCTTTCTCTTAAAAATAATACAAGTAATTAATATATCTTTTAAAAACATGCCTTTTTTATAGCTATGGAACATGTTAGCTTGTTTTAAAATGCTTCAGTCCTCAAGGACTCCAGCAGTTCCTTTCTCATCAGGTTAGATCCGTATCAGTGCTAAAGATTATTAAAAGGTAAACTATCACAGAGCAAAAATGCATCAAGGTGTAAGAATTTTATAGTGCTTGGAAGTATATGAAGTATATTTTCTGTAATGAGCTTTATGAAGTCGCAGCATTTGCTACATATCAATATCAAGATTAACTGTTTCCAGTCCACTCAACTGGAAAAATCCACAATGCAGTGATTAATGTGTTAGACTGGAACAAGGTTTTCTAAGATGTCAGAATATTTTATCAGCATTTTAACTGAATGTACACACATTATTGGTTTATGAAACTGATGCTATTCAGTAAAGAACTTCAAGGCATGCCTACACTTTAGTACGTGCTTTAATTCCATGAAAGTATGAGACAGAACCAAAAGGGCATTCAATCTGGAAGAATTAGTCAATTCCTTCTTTGGTGTGTATGGAGAAAGATGGCTTTTTCCGATAATGGTAGGATACATTTTTTTCAAGTACAACGTTGATGAATGCTTTAGTAAAGTAATTTCTCTGGTCAGCTCCTGTGGAATTACTTGTGAAGTACCAATCTGGTTATAATGCCATTGAGCTGGAGGTCACAGAAGTATGTTAGTATTCAGAAAATCTTGTGGATAAATATAACGTTATTTAATATTTATTTAATATTTCATGAGGTGTTATCAACTTCTTGATACTGATGTCTATAAACCTGTTGACAAGGCTTTATTGCTCCAACACATATCCTGTTTGGGCTGGAGGGATAGGCCTGAATGTACTGAGGTCAGCATGGAGGTACTTACTCTTAAGAAGATCATTTGAACAATTCAGTGTTGTTTGTAGTTTTTTTTTCTTTTCTTAATTTGTTGTGCTAAAAACTGAGAAGCTATCATGTGTATACAAGGAGTAATAACAGGGAAATTTTGCCATTTTGTTGGACTTTCAAGATTAGCTAGGCTGACAGGGCAACAAAAGAGTATTGCTTGGGATGGTAATGATAGTATTTAGGCACAAAAACCAAACTTCTGCCTAAAATTTGAAGAGTTTCTGCTTTAGACACTAGTTTTGATGGTTTGGAAATAAAGTGTGAACACAAGGGGTTTGAGGTCATCCATTAGTATGACACTTACAAAACACTAGATATTAACTGTTCAGGGTTTCAGGGTTTCTTTTCGTTTTGTATTATTTTCCATATCACGTGTTTAGAGTTAATCTCTTTTATCCAAAACCACTGGGAAGACATTTTTCTGTGCCCTGGCAACTTTTTATCTTGTTTAAAGAAAATAAACTATTCTACAGGAGCACACAGATGGTGATATGCCTATCTTCATACTCGTTGTGAATCTTCCTTCTTGTCTTTGTAACAAAGTTGTGTATGTTGAAGGATTTTGCAGGGTGAAGGCCATACCTTTTGTATCCCACAAGGCAGAGTACTTTGCTGCCACTTGGTTTTTATTGTAGATGAACTGAGTTCAGGAAGAATCATTATGGTTTAATGAATGCGGGTATAATTAATTTATAGTTGGAAACACAGAGTTATCACTGGATTTTCAGAACTTTGGGACAATATATATATTTCTTTTTGGTTTTTTCCCAAGTTCAAAAAGGCAATCATTGCATTCTCGTCCAACTCTCTAAGCATATACTTTTGCTTTTCTGCGTACCAAATATGACAGCTGTCTTGGCAGAGCTGAGTAGTTCAGATTCTGTTTCATAGGTAAATCCAGATAAGCAATTTAAATGAAGCCATCTTCTCCCTCTTTCTTCTTGTGAGTTCAACATAGCAGCCCTACTCTAGCTACTTTTTTTTTCCAAATCAGAGAAAAAGCAACCTGCCCCCTTTTCATACAGGTAGCTGTCCAGTGGTTCCTAGAACCAAGAACAGTGGTGTGATGGGAATATATGCTGAATTCCTTCGTCCACTGTATGTGTGTTAAGAGGGATAGGAAATGGAATTACATTCTACGTATCCTTCCCTCTCATGTCTTCTAGGAGGTAGGACTAGTTACCAGTGTGTGGACAGTGTCTGTCCCTCCTTTTCAAGGTGTTTTAGTTTTCTCCCTGGTTCAGTTAAAGCACTGTGACTCTTGCATGTAAGAAACTTATTTGCATGTAAGTCCTGATTCCTCTTCTAAGGGCACTCTTTATGAAGTTGGTGTCTGTTGAAGGCCTTCAGGGTGGATAGTAGCATCTGGGACTTAAGTTTTGTGAGTACCTGACTCGAGAGCTATAGTCACGGTTATTCTTTCTTTTCAGCTTGATTCATTCTTAATTATATATATATATATATATATATTTTTTTTTTGCAATGACATGCTTTCAGGAGTAACATTTGGTTGTGCCTTTACCAAAATAGTTTTTGGTTCAAGAAGGCTTTCTCACAAGAATTAGTTTGAATTCTTTCACATAGAGAAAGAACTAAGGCTAGACCATGTGTGTCCATGTGTTTTGTTGCCTTCTTTTTTTATAGATTAATAATCAATATAAAAAATAAGTGTTGTTATTTATACACATTAACTATATTATATATTTTATATGTGGACCAAGACAATTCCTCTTCAGTCAGCATGGCCCAGGCAAACAAAAATGTTGGACACCCATGGGCTAGACCTACTCCAGTAAGTAGTTTTTCCAGTGAGGCATAGTGGCTGAAAAGTGGAACCTGCTCTATCCTTGAGCCAGGTGTCTTAGCATTGCATGTAGAACAAAGAGGGTACTTAGGTTTTTGATTTCTGAATAGAAATAAATCTATGTACTTATTTTCCTGGAAAACTGTGGGATTTATTATGCATGTTTGCACTCAAAACTTGCACTGAAACTGTCTTGAATTCCTAAATTCACGGCAATGTATTTCACTCCGGAGGTCAAATATCTGTAATATCCAGCAAATATTTGGAACGTGTCCTATAAATACATAAATGTAGCATCTTGCCCATTTTTTTTTTTCTGAGAGCCTATGTGCATCGTGAGCTAGGAGCAGTTGAATTGAATTGTTCAGTATGATGTTTCAGTTGCTGCAACAGCTTGCTTAGGCATGTGTGCAAGGCATATTAGTCTGTATTCTTAAGGCCCTTTGTTGGTTTAGTCATGAGGACCTGACTTTTGGTAATCCCAGGTAATCAAAAATCCTATCTGCTAAAGAATATCACATATATGTGATATATAAAGAGTATACACTTATCATGTGTAGCACATTACACCTTTTGATAGAGCAAACTCTCAGCTACAAAACACTATTTTCCAGCATAGCTACCATCATTAGCTATGCATTTTCACCAGCAATGATCAGGAAAGAGCCTTCATGCCACACTCATAAAAATCTGTACCAGTGAAGGTGACCCACCATCTCTGTTGCCACTGCTGAAATGCACCACCCACCACCTCAGTGTGCTGCCATCCACTGTTTGGTCTCCAGAAATGTTCAGCAAATATCAATGAATGTCAGTGGGTGCAATTATTTCCTCAGGGAGGAATTCAGTGACACATCTCTGCTTCATGCACCCTTCCGTGTCAGACCCCATTTCAGTCAGACTGTCCCTCTGCTGCCATCTGTCACACAGAAACAGCATGTAATGGGATATTGGTGGGAAGGCCCAACCTCTATCCTTGCCATACCACCACCATCTGCCTCTGAAGTTGTGGGCCAACATAATAACATGGGAGTCATTACTTTCAGAGAAGCCCTCTTTGTTATGGTACTGTGGTGCAGAGGTGCAGATCATTTGTCTATAGCCACAAATGGTCCTTAGGGACATGCTGATTAGCCCACCCTTCATACTTGTATGAAACAGTGAGCTTTCAGTACTTTTGAAGGTCAGCCCCAAAGGTTCACCATGCCTACAAGTTTGGGGCTTCTTTAGAAAGTCTGAGTATGAAACACGAAAAGAATTAGAGAAAGAATGCTGACTTTCCTACTTTGGAATCATTTCAGCCGCATAATACCTTAAGGTTGAATTCTGTCCTTGTCTCAGCCTGATGCCACACCTTTAATCTGACCAGCAGAAATGCAAACCCTCTGTAGCACACCACTCTTCTCTGGGTGTTTTATACCTCAGAAGACCAGTTGCCTGTAACAAGTTTTATCTGAGTTTCTGGAGTATATGTAAAGCTTCTTTTTCTTCTGCAGGAGAAAAAACAGTAGTCTTTAGTACTCAAAATAAAATGATCAAGTATTTGAAAGACTTGAGAGATTTTATAATACCTTAGGTATTGACATGGAAATTAATTTTATTACTTGTATCATATAGGCTTCCAAAAGCCTTAATGGAAGTTTGAAGTCTACTGTACTAAGCACTGCAGTATACTTAATAAGAAAGCTTATTCTGAAAATCTTAAAGTCGAAGTAGATACCACAGACAAAGAATGGGCTAAAAAGAGGTTTGCTTATTAGTTCTGTAGAGAAGAAAGAGGAGCGTACAAAGATTTTGACTGTCCTGGAAGTGTGTGGTGATGTTGGCAAAAACAGACTGCTGGAGATTTCCTACCCAGAGCTTCAATTGCACGTGGATGTTTCTGGTATGGCAAAGTTATTTCAGCATATTTCTACAGCAAACAATTACCAACTCTTTCAGTCTCCGAATATCTAGATTTTTTGAATATGCTTTCAAACTGGTCAGAATAGTGCTACTTGTTGCAGGAGAGTTATACAAGTTGTCATCTTTTTATAATATTTTTGTATCAGCATATGTATGTAGACATAGTGTTTGTAGGGGCAGAGTGGTGCCAAACCTAATTCTGGATACTAAAGTGTCACATTATGTCTTCTAAGTTAAGTAAGAAAGGGTAAGCCTGTGTTGTATAAGCAAGAATTTGTGGGCTGTGTTTCTGTTTCACTAAGTCTCATACAAACAAAAGGATCCCCATGAGCATTTTCACACTCAGCATGTGGCTTAACCAAAACTGTGTCAGGAAGCTTCCAAAATTAGGAGGAATTAAATAGACTTTTAAGATATTCCTTTCTTTGGGATTGTTCCTAGAAGGCAGTACTTGGGTGACCTCTGCAGAACTGGCACCTTGACTCCTTGGGCAGGGTTGTGCCTTAAGAGAAAATCCCAAATGACAGATGGGAAAGGTACTTGGTTTCAGGTATTTTCTCTTGCTGTGTTTTAATGTTGTTGGTACTTACCTTTTTATAAACTTGTTTCAACTTTCAAAATAAAGAATGGGAACCTGTATTGTATTGGAGTCAATCTGATCTTTCATTTTTTACTTCTTTTAACTTGACTCAATTTATGGTTAATCTTTGAAATCGGTGATGCTTTTATTTCTCTGGAGGTAACAAATACAGAACAAAACAAAAACCAAAATACCATCAGTGTTGCTTTGCTCAGAGCCCAAGATTTTGGAAATTGGAAGAAGTGAGACATTTTCTCATTAATTTTCAAGAGTCAGACTGAAGACTGGCAAACACCAGGATGCAGAGAAGATGACGAAAAGCAAGCAGGAGCAGCAGCAGCCTATAAGTGTGCATTAATTACTTCTGTAGTGGCAGTTTACCTTTTGTTTCTTAGTATTTATATTAAATAGATAATTTCCTCCCATTCCCTTGCTCAAACTGCCACAAATCTGTTCAGTTTGTGAAGATATTTACCTCTGATCAGATCCCGGTTGCTGCCGCTGGAACAAATTACAGATCTGGAAAGTGCTACAGCATGAAACGTGCAGCTGTGCATTAACTTGTTATGAAATATATCTGCAAATGCATGGCTAAGATAGTGGAGTACTAAACTGAGTGAAGGTAGTTGGTGTCACATTAGTGATCATCTGGGAACTCAGTCCTGAATAGCACAGTTCTGCAACAGTTTTGCTGATACAAAATTTCTTTTGCCTGTTTTAAGTGTCTTCAAAAGAGTGGGAAAAAATGTTTATCTCATGCTTTTGCTATGGCACATATAACAGGAAAAGAATGAAGATGAGGAAACATTCTCTCCTAGCCTGTCTTACTGTACGTATATGCTGAAAATGTTGCAAATCCATCTAGAACCCATCACCACTGCTATGGTATTTGATAGTTCTTTTACACAATAATAGTTCTTACAGTAGTTCTGCAAGCTGAAATACTTTGGCTGCCTTACTGACTGTAAGGAAATATATTGCATTTCTGCTAGAAGGCTGAATATCAAAAAAAAGAAAAAAAAAAGTGGATATGAGTGCAATCTGCTTTTACCTTTTACCTTCTTTTGAAGCTCTGCAATAATTGCATGTAAATATTAATTTCAGAACATTGCATTTGTTTCTTTTTAAAGGAAAAAATGCTGAAGGTGTGATATATATTCTGAAAACTATTCCAGCAGGGTATCTACCATTGAAGAAAAATCAGCCAACCTCAGCCCCGCTGCGCTGGGGGCAACCAGGGCCTGGGAGCTAGGCCGTGGTGCCTGGCAGCTGTGAGGCTGTGCCACACACTAGTGAGGGCCATGGAGAGCTAAGGCCTCTCTGTGCAGTTGCATTGCAGGAAGCTCGCAGAAGAAGTTTGGTGGTGCAAAAGCATTTCAGGTGTGGTAGAACTGCCACCTCCAGTATCACATAAGCTACAATTTGCAAGTTGTTCTTCTGCTGCAGCAGCGGGCATCTTTTTGGAGAGGACTGGAGTGCGAGGCTCTCATGGTGTCTGGTCTAGTTTGGGTTTTCAGGAATGACTGAGATCTATGTGGTGCCTTGATCTTTTCCTACTGTCAGTGGGAACTAGTGGCTCTGAAAACACACTGTAAAACTTGGGCTCCAAAGCATCAAAATCATGGGTTGATTTTTTCCCCCCAAAACTGTTAAAAGAAGGGATAAGATAAAGTCAGAGACACTTTCCTTGCTTCATCTTCATCAAGATTTGGGCTCTCTCCCTTTGGAGCTATGGGCATTATTCCTAGCTATGTTACTAAGACGTAATAATACCTTGTGACTGAAAGAAGTGCAGCCATGTTTGCCTCAGTGTCTCTCAGTAGATATATCACTGTATTGTACACAAAGTTCCCCTCCAGATAGCTGCTCTGCTGGGCAGGCCTCGGCGGTGTGGACTGGCTGTCCTGGAGCAGCGGTGCCTCAGGGCTAGAGAGGGTCTGCTGTCCCCGGGGAGCTCCTGCACCGGGGAGGAAGATCTGGACGGTTGGCTTAGCAACACAGAGGCTCTTTCTGTCTTTGGCAACACGCAAAGCAGCCTAAAGGGAGAGTCAAATCCTATTGACAAGTCAACAGTGTGTGTTAATACTCTCTGGGAAGCCAAAGACATCTGTCCTTTCTGTACAATTTGTCTGAGTGAGGTGAGGCTGCTGGAGAAATAAGTAGCTGTAATAAGAAATCTGTTATATACTTCTAAGGTGCATGATAAGGAGGTGGTTGTTAGAAATATAACTAAAGAGAAGTTCAAGCATTGTATACATTATATTTATGTATCAAACGTGTAAGGTATATTTTGCTACCAGGCAATTAATATGGAGGTGGAACTTGTTTTCCTTTCTTTCTTCTTTCCTACTGTACACCCTTGAAACTTGTCCCCTGCTGGGTTTCATGTGTGTGTACCCATAATAACATTGCTAGTTAGTGGCAAAACTCTGACAGCACTACAGGTTTCTCTGTGAAAGAGTTCATTAAATGCCAGCCAGTAATCCGGTGGTATTTGCTAACATAATGCTGTAAAGCCAATCTGTCTCCCTTCCTTCTTGCTTTCTTCCTTTCAAAAGAAATTTCGCGTTCTCAGTAGACATGAAAAGAAAGGCTTGGAATTAATACTGACAAATCATTTCTAGTAAGCCTAAAAACAGAAGAGCCATATTAACAAACTAAAATTAACTGTTTTAGCTAATGTAAAGAAACATGAATAACTACAGATGGCATTGCTGGTTAAAATAAATGTACAACCATTTTACATTTCAAAACTTTGCAAGAAATCCAGGGCATGATGGTAGCCTGGATGCTATTTGAATCTGGAAAAAAATTGTCTGTGGGAGATATTCATGTATTCTCACACCAGTATGTTCTTTTTCATTAAATGTATACAGTCTGACATGGTTCCTAACAGCACAACCAGACAAATGCCACACAACAGCTGGATTCTCCCAGTACCACCGCTCAGACCGGAGGCACATGGCATGGCTCACTGGTTGGTTCAAGTGGGACTTCCCAGTAAGACCAGGTCAGGTTGGAGGTGAACACTGATGTGCAAGCCCTGCCAAAGACTGTGGTAGAAACCTGAGTGCAGAGCGGAATATCCCTGGAAGGGGTCAATACCACTCCTTTAGCTGGTTAGAGGAATTCGTCTGCTGTAGATGCTGCTGCTCTGATGAGTAGATGTATGGGGACAAGGACTGCACTAAGTCTGATTCAGACTTGTTGACCTGGGAGAAGATGGTGACTTAGGGGCATGTGATTTAGATTGCACTGATAAGTAGAGCCAGTTAAACACCAAGAAGAACAAGAGACATTCTCAGGAGTACAATAGATTTGCTAAATATGCCACCACCCTCAAATGATAGTACGGCCACTCTGCTTTCTAATTGCAGTCACATTTTGTTACTTCGAGCAGTGACAAAATGCCAAGGTAGGTGGTAATCAAAAGTATAAACAAAATAAAATGTGCAGGGAGAAGCAGGACAATGGAAAATGTTTTCCCAAAACCTACAAGGTTGGAAAATGTAAAGCATTTCTCTTTTGTCAAGACAAGTTGGGAATTGCTTATTGCAGTCTCAAAGTGTTATTAAGGAGCTCAGCAAGGATATTACTGAACTACCGTGTTGAGTATTAAAAAGATTGCTTAGGAAGTATTGCTGCTTACTTGCATTAGCTACAGTACTGATTTAGAGTGCCATAACTTATATTCATTTTATGATAACTGATATATGTAGTAGATATATGTATTTTATGATAACTATCTACATATACAGAGTTTCTGATGAAGACAGTCAATGGGAGTGCTGTTCTTGAAGGGATTAGCCATTTCTGCACGATGTGCACAAAGTCCATAGCCAACTGGTCCTTTCTGCCATCTTGTACATGATTTATCAGGTGGCCACCAAAGACTTTCACATAATGATATTACTTTGAATTCAAAAGTGTTTTTCTGATTCATCTTCTTACATCCCTGAAAATATTTCCCCCTATTTCCAGTAGTGGTGAAGCTTATGGATCTTTTACCAATGACTACAAAGTAGATTCTCATAGCTTGCTTTGCTATAAAATACTGTGAATTGTGTGATATTTCTCAGATAAAGTGGTGTCAAAGACAGAAGTAAGCCCAAGTGATTTGTCTGAAACCATTAGTACGACTGCAGAAAGGAAGGATAATTTTCCAATTTCTTAAAACATACTCCCTTTGCAGTGGGTGTAATATAGCTGTTCTCTTGGGAAATACATTTGTGTTCTACTGAGTTATGAGGATTATAGACTTGTGTCTCATAATCTTAATAACTTTGTTAAATGAACATTAGTATGGACATGATAGGTATTTGCAAACACAGAGCAAAGGACTTGATGCCCTGCTCACTGTCTGACTAAATGGGAAGACTGGGGCATAATCATAACCCCAAACTAATTAAATGTGACGATTTTTCAATTATCCCTTTAATGTTGAGTTTGTCAATGTAGTTTAATAAGAATAATGTAACGCTGCAATGTATTATATCATATTGTGTGTACATATGTGTGTATGTGCGCAAATATGCATAATTTGGGTGCTTTGGACAAAATAGTCATACAGGATAGTGCAATTCCACCATTAATCCCAGAAACTAGTCATCATTATTTTTTTTCTTAGATGGACAAAACCAATTTTGAAAAAGGGTTACAGACAACGACTGGAACTGTCGGATATTTATCAAATTCCTTCTGCAGACTCTGCTGACAATCTTTCTGAAAAACTAGAAAGGTATGAGAAGTTCCCGGAATACCTTTGTTTCAAGAATCACACTTTGATATTCTTTTTCAGTGGGGTGTAACTCTGAAACTGTGCTGCACCTAGAACTGTTTTATATAAACACAAGGGCTTCAATCCAGTCTCTCTCCCAAAACCTCTGGTGCAGCTTTTGCTGGCATTCTGGAGCAGCTCCCATCCGCATGGTTACAACAATCCAATTAAACTTAAGTGTGGGGTGATGTACATATTCAAAATTGGTGGAAAGTATTGATAGCACTGGTATACCTAATGTGTTTTCAAGCAGAGAAGAATTTATTAATGGAATATTCTGGTTATTTAATATTCTGTTCAAAAATGAAGAAAAGTATTAGCTGATTAAGTTCTTAGGCGTGCTTAAATCTGTGGGCTGAGTTTTGATTAAACATATGCTCTTTTATATGTAGCACTTCTGATTAGTGATCAGTTACTGAATAAAAAATTAATGCTATGCAGTAGAAAACTCACATTTCTTATGCTTTTCTGGTATTTTCCTTTTGCAGATTGGAAGAGCTCCAAAGCATTTATTTGGCTATTATTTGTGTGTTGGTCTTAAGTACACGAGGTTTCTTTAAAACATACAGTGTGACCTTTTCATGCATTAGTTCCCTGCAGGGTGATGTATGGCTGTGTATTTAAAACTGCCAAATATGTGGCTGAACTACATTTGAACTTCTATTGATCTATCAAGTCAATGAAGACCAGGTCTTTGGGGTCTCTGAAAAGCTTTGTTTCATTAGTCACCTAAGCTAAATCTCCTTGGATATGCTTGAGTGAATTGAAGTATGTCAGAGCCATAGACCCATGTATTTGCTCACACAACTTAATGGTCTTGTTTTTCGGTTCCTTTTCAGAGAGTGGGACAGAGAGCTGGCAACTTCAAAGAAAAAACCCAAACTCATTAATGCTCTTCGACGATGCTTCTTCTGGAAATTTATGTTCTATGGAATATTATTATATTTAGGGGTAAGATTTATTCTTGTTTCTTGTGAATTTTTAGTGTTCCGTAAATTGATGCAGTCATAAGGATTGCTAAATTAATATAGAATCTTCTGAGTAACTACAGGTTTTTCTCTGTGGATTACTTAGAAATATAATAATTATGGAGAGATAAGCAGAGACCTTCTTAAGTAACTTATTTTCAGATCATGTGTTAATATCTTTAAAACTTACCTATTGCTAGGTGCAAACATATGTTTTCCCAAGTAAAAATAGAGAACTGATGAATTAAAGTAGTTATTTTCTCATGTAAAATTTTTAAAGAAAATTCTCATGAATTTTCAGGAGAAAATTTCATGTACATTAACAAGAAAGGACAGTGAAACTTCACATGATTTTGGCCAGTCTTACCAAAGAGACTAAGAAAGACAAAGTTGTCTTTTTAGTGATAACAATTTTGCATAAATAAACATGTAAAACATGCTTGGAGTTTGGTGCTCCAAAGTATATGAAGATGAGCTTGATGTTAAAATATGAACTGGTTGTGTTTATCAGTTTTTCCATATTAAGATTATCCTAATTTATGAAATCCCACCTGTTTGAAAAACCATGCCACTGGTGTGAAAGTAAATTGTTAGTGGTATCTTACTAGACATGGTGGATATCCAGTCTTCAAATTTGAAAACTTCTGTTAACCAATGTGTGCATTAAATACGCAGGTAATTTTCAGTTTTCTGTGATTTAATAGTAGAAGTGAGATATCTGCTTCTGTGTTCAAAATGCTGTTGTATCAGCAACTGTAGATATAATAGCCTGGATAGTCCCAGCTGGTCAGATGTACTCATGCAGTGAGTATTTTCAATTTTAGACAGACCTCTAGGCCAAAGTTTTATTTTGGATAGGTTGATACAGAAAGGAATCAATTCTATCACCATTAGTGTTCAATGTGATGTAGTTTAGCTGTATTTTCAAGGAGGAATGTGAACTGGGCAAACGAAGAGGGGAAGGGTAATTTGTGGGAAATAACGCATAGGTTTATCTGAAGTCCATATTGCTTCCTATGAAACAGCTCTCCTCTACCTTTCTGTGAGGTATTCCAAGGAACTATTTTAAGAGAATAATTAAGTTACAGAAATGCAAGTCTTTGTTCCCATTAGAATGAAGTGTAGTATGGAAAATGTCAAGCTTCCTATTAAACTGCTTATGACTTGTCTGTAGAAGGGAAATTACAAGCCAGCTAAGTCTTGTAATGAGCTGATGAAAAAAGATCAGAAACTGCTCTATAGCAGCCATCCAGATGTATGCTAAGTGCGATTATGCTGATAATTCAAGTTTTAATAAATTTATATTAAAAAAACCTTGAAAAATAAATAAGAATGCTCTGAAAACTAAAACTTAACTGCATGTAAACTTTCAGAATTAAAAGAAAACTTTTTATGGGTGAAAAATACTAATGTATCAGGCAGTGCTTCAGGGTGAAGACCATTTTCACATTTATAAGACTGCTATTAGTCTTTAGATGGAGCAGTTCCTTTGCAGTAAACATCCTTGGAGTTCCTCCTGTTTACATGGCTTCATGAAAGACAAGTAAATTATAAAGTAAGTTTATTTAGGATCCTATGGTGAAAATCCTGTCAATCCTAAGAGCATTACATTGGAATGCTAATGATACAAGTGTTCTGGTGTAGATCACCATTAATTTGGTTTGGATAGTCAATAGCTGTACTTAAGGTCAGATTTTCCCATAAGAATTAGGGGAAAAAATGGCTGCTTCTTTTTATTGTAATACCATACCAAAAGGAAATGTAGCATTTAAAATACCTTTCTGCAGCACTGGTTTATTCACTACTGAGTATCAATAATAGAATCACAAAGTTAAAAAGTAGCAGAGTCTAAAAAAGGGAATTAATACTCTGAAGAAAATGGATTTTTTCCATTAAAATGCAACATTTACTTTCTTTCTAGTCCATAGAAAAATTAGGATTTACCTTGCTATGTCATGCTACTTCACAGTTATTAAAAAAATATAGGCCTCAATTTGTTACAAGCACATTGATTGTCTCTTAGAGGTAGCTCTTACGGAACAATTCTGAAATATCTCATCACCAAGGTTTGATTTTAAAAACAAAACCTAGCATGAAAATGTTCTCTGGATTTTATCTTTTTTACTTCTTTCTTTTGAATAGATACACTCGCACTTATGTGTACACAATTTCTGATTGAAAGTAGGGTAATCAAGATGGTTGCTTAGTTGAGATGAGATATGGAAGAAATTATCTCCAAGCCAGCTTTTCTCTTCCCTAGTTTTGATCTCTCCAACTTATTGGCTCTTGTCATTGATGGAGAGCCTCACGTCCCTTTTGACTGATGCTCACCTCAGTCTGAAGTTGCTGTGCTGAAGATGAGATGTTCAATGAGACGTGCTTACCTTCTCCATGTACAGGGACCTTGCCACAAGGAAAGAGAGGCAAGGCGGCCACTATGCTCATTCTGGAGGCCTTTTGTGTCAAATCCTGGGCCACCTTCTGGCAGTTCCGCTGTTGTACAGGGCTGCTGGGAGGCAGCGTGGCTATAATGAATTTTAATGAGTCAAATTGTCTTTTTGTCTTTGTCCGGGCATAGCAGAGCAGTACAGGGCCTCTTGGTGTATGCAGAGTCGAGTCATAACATTTATCTCTGTACTCTTTTACCTTGTTTGTTGACAGTTTTCTGGGACAAGACAGTTTATTTGTGTTTTTTTTTGTCTGGGACAAGACACTTTCCTATACAATTCTATCTTATTTGCTCCTGCCGTCTAATGATGGCTGTTAATTTTTGATTCTGTTTCCTCTTGTGTGTAACAGATGCCAAGCCAGTGACTCCTGATTCCTGTCAGGATTGTAACACAGCAGCGGTTCTACAATTGTAGCTTACCATACAGAGCAGAATCTGTCACCTGAAACTTCCATAGTAATGCATCCTTGTTAAAAGTTAAGCAGTGTCTGAAGGTTTATGCAGACAGTTTTGAGGACAACGACCTTTCCCAGGATATGAAGTGTGAGGGGGTGTGTGACTGTGCAGAGCTGATTTCTCCATGTGGATTTCTTTAACCAAGTACAATTTTGGACAAGTTGTGTACAGAACAGTAACGGGTCTGCAGAATTCTTGAGTCTTTTTTTTTTTTTTCTTTTTTTCATTAAGAAATTGCGGACATAAAGCTCAGCACACAGGAATCAAAATTTCACAGTGAACGTGACAAGACTAAATCTTATTTCAAATTCTTTGTTTAATTATGAGCTGATAAAACTATTCATTTTATTGAAAGCCCAAAGAGGAAAAACTCTCTGCTAGAGCTGCTGATGTTCTTTTCAGACCCAGCGCACGGAAATTAATGGGAGCTTTGCCATTGGTTTTAATGGGGACAGGATGTTGTGCCGTATTGGCATCAGTGCAACCAAGTTGTGTGCTCTTTTGAACTTCACTTTCCTTTCAACTCTTCTCTTGTCTAATCCCCAAGACACTTTCATAGCACCTTTCTTGGAGTGTTTTAAACTCCATTTACATCCCTGCTGTTTGTGCAGTTGTGGTTGCAGCCAGCATCACGTCTTTGCTCTCATTAGGTCTAGTAGTTTTTTTCTGTCTGTCTTTCCCCTCATGCACCCTAGGTAATGATGTTATTGAAGGGTGGACAGTTGCACTGTGGCCCCCTAGAGTACTGTGCTTCTCCCTAACACAGTGTTGTGTTAGGCATGTTGAGTTAGTTCACTTAATGTATCTGCTTCCCTGCTGGCCTAAACAGCTTCCCCGTTTCACCTCATCAGCAGACATGTTTTGCAATGTAAAGGAAAGATGATCTGGCAATGAATCAAAAATCTTTTCTTTTTAACAAGATGTTGGCTAGCAAATTGTGAAATTATGCACTTTGCTGTGAGGATCAGTTAAATCCTACTTACATTTTTGTCTTGGAGTCATTCCCATTAAATTTATATTTTCATTCAGGTGAAGTTGCTGCTAACATTAACTTAGAAATGATTTTAGTATCATGTCCCCAAAGATCCTAATGAGGATTTCCTGGAGTTCTTACATATAGGTCATGTGTGTGAATGAGTAGGGCAAGGAGGGATATGAAAGTCCCAAGACACTTCTTGGGCATGGGCCAAAGCAGAGCTGTGCATTATTGTCTTCAAATTCAGAGTGATTGAGCATATGGGAAATATATGTAATGCAAAATTGCCCATTGCATAAGGGCAACCATACCAGGTCAAGTCAGGGATCCATCTAGATAGTATCCCCTGTCATACTCAATTTCTCTTCAGAACTTTGATCTTTTAATTAACATTTCTGTGAGTGGAATGTTTATGAGTTTCTCAATGGCCTGTGATGAATGCAGAGGGAACAGCAAGAACAGGAGAAGCAAAAAAGTCTTGAAAATTGAATTTTTTACTGGATGCACAATTCCAGTTCCTTTTTCAGGCAGGTCATTCAGTTTCTATATCCACATTCATATGTAGAGGTAATTTTGAGGTTGCAAGAGGAAAAATGAATAACATCTAGTTCTGCTTTCGCTTGTATGTTGGCAAGATAATAATATCTTCAGAAAATAAACTGGTAAAAATCCACTGTAAACTAGTGAATTTTTTTTTTTTTTTGCTACAGCAGATAGCAAACAATTTGGCTGATTGCCAGCCTTAGACAATCTGTAAATCACCTTTTCCTTGCAGCAAGCTAGACATGTAGTCTTTATAGTCACAACAAACACAGTAGCAGAGCATGGCGTTTTCACTAGAAAAAGAGTAAATACAAAAAAGAATCTTGCTATTTTAAGCTTATATATATAAAAGCTTATCTTGGGATCTCTGAGAGTATGAAAACACTGCATTGTCCTTGAAAGGTGACTGTTTTGTATTTAGTGACTTTTGTGGAGTTTTGGTTTGCCACTTCTGGATGCATTTGGTCTAAGCACAGCTGCCTTGGGTCATGTGTGTTTTAATAAACACTCCTCTCCTTTGCGTACTAATAACACAGAAGTCTTTGTCAAAGCAGCCTCCGAGTTATGGCATTTATGTTGGAAGTATAGTACAGGTATTCTGTTTGAGATGTTTAATTTCTTCTCTTTGTGGAAAAAGTGAGTGATGCATACCAATTGCACCAACAGTGATATTCAGACAAGTTTACGGTACATATTGTATGAATACTTGGGTTTGTTCTAGTGTGAAACACCAAGAAGAGAAGGGAAAGTCAAAGGGGATTTTCCCAACCTCTTTATCTCTGAAAATATTAGTTATAGCTCAATTCCACTAGTTCACTTCTCTCTCTGTCTCTGTATGGTGACCTCTGTTTCTGAGCTCAAAGGCAAAATAAATTTTGACAGAACTTAGCACATCCATACCAAAGATAATTTGATGGTTTCTTGTTATTTTTGAAGTATTGCTTTCCACTGAGAGTGAATATACACAAGAAAAAGAAGAATGAGGAGACATATGGACAAATCCTTAACCCAGAATGTAGAAATGAAACAAAGGAGCACAAGCGTACTTCATACTCTTCAAAATTTCATTCAGAAGAAGTAAATTGTTAGATCATAGCACACTGTTGATTTTTGCAGATCTTGGGAAAGGAAAGAGGAAGAAGAGGAAAAGATGGAAAAGGATGAGGTTGGAGGGACCAAAGTACAAGGACAATCAGGGCATGAAGAAATGAAAATGTAACCGAAATGTGAGATAACAGTAGCAAGGTTTAATTACAACAGAAAAGGAGGCCGTGGATAAGTGTAACAGCAGGGTATGGTGGCAGATCAGTTGGATGCTTCATAGTTCGGCAGTGTGATTATACCTTCTTTTTTGTCTCCTATTCTGACACTCTGCCATGTTACTGTTGGGGCTGGCAGGGTAGGAGTTCCTGGTTTCTCCCTGGGACTTTTATGAAACTTACCTCCCCTACTATTTATGCCCTGTCATCCCGCTTCTCTTACAGCCCTGGTTACAAGGTTCTAGAACTGTTGAGCAGGATGATCCCAACTGTTTATACTTCTATTCTGTTTTTATTCCTATTTACCATGTGTTGTAGTTGTATTCTCACTGTGTTGTTATCTTAGTATTTATTTCAGGACCTATGAGTCTTCCTGTGTCCTATAGGTTCAATAAAACACAGTCAGAACTGTTCCCTAGTGGCTAAAACAGAGATCCAGCTTGCAAAGCTGGATTCAATCATATTATGTGGCAAGTCTATAATACCTTTCAAAAGCAAATCTGGAAGCTAATATTGCCGTTGTCATTTCTGTAGAAAACAACCAGCAAAATTTAAAAAGTAGATTTTGGTGAAGTTGCAGGAGCATCACAGAGAGCAGTGAGCTGTCTGTTCTTCTTGTGCAATTGCTGGCTGTTTCTGTGGTTTGCTGAATGATCGGAACTAGTCTTGTTTATGTGTGAATCTCCAAGCATTTCTCTTTGAAATTAGAGTATATCAATTTGAAAAAAAGAAAAATCCACTGAACAAAATTCTTTTTTTGTTTCTGTCTTCAGGAGGTCACCAAATCTGTGCAGCCTCTTCTGCTGGGAAGAATAATAGCTTCGTATGATCCAGACAACTCTTCTGAAAGATCCATAGCCTACTACCTGGGCATTGGCTTGTGCCTTCTCTTCCTTGTGAGAACACTGCTCATACACCCTTCTATATTTGGTCTTCATCATATAGGGATGCAGATAAGAATAGCTTTGTTTAGCTTGATTTATAAGAAGGTAATTGTTTCATTTATGCTTCAACCCAAGCTTCAGTCCATACCCTACATAGTTTTTAGGCCAATGTCTTTAAAGGATGCTAGTTTTGTTACACAAAGTACACAAAAGATGAATGTGATTAACATTAGTTTATGAGGGCTGTCCGTTTCCTGTGTCGAAAGAATTGAATACAAGTTTACAGCTGCTTTTACTTGAGCCAGCCCCTTTGTGAGTTCAGATTGGCTGAATATGTGGTGAGATGTCTTAATTGTACCACTGTGCTCCTGGGTTGCACATGTATTGCAATGGAAAAATTGTGAGCTGGTAGCTAAAGAATATTTTCAAGAGAATTATAGATGAAGATTTAGACAATAAATATAACATAGAAGAGACTGAGTTTGAATGCTACTATGTGAGATCTTTATTCATGAAGAATCAACAGATACTAACACATTCCATGTTCACTAATCCAAAGATTTCAAAACATGTTTGATTTTACCAATACCATAAACAGCTAATAAACAAGTATATATTTGTTCTAGTATAAAGCTCATTGTGAAAACATCTTTCGAAAACAAATGTCTAGATAGGCACAGTAGGAGATTTTTGAGGATGTGCAGCAACACACAGCATGCGTGCTTAATTAAAATTTGTATTTGCATATATATCTGTATACATAAAATATGCAACAGAAAGCAAAGGCTAAGTCAATAAATCAATATTTGTAAAGCAATTTAATTGCTAAGTTGAATTCAAGTGACATAAATAACAAATTTAATGAGACTTTTTTAGTATCATGAAGCTGATAAGTGAGTTGTTATTTATACTACTATACAACTGCCTGTTATTTTTATTTGTATTTATTAAGTATTATAGGATTAGCTACATGGCCATTTTCCTATGGTTTTGTTTTCTTTTACAGACCTTAAAACTGTCAAGCAAAGTTCTAGATAAAATAAGTACTGGACAATTGGTCAGTCTTCTTTCCAACAATCTGAACAAGTTTGATGAGGTATGTTATTGTTTCATGCACTTCGTGATCCATCAAATACAAATGCAATATTTCAAGACACTTGTGAAAAACATTAGGGAAGAAACGAGGATAAACAGCAGACTACACTGACTGCTCATTGTGAACGTAAAATGAAGTCTATCATAAGATTATGTTTTTGCATCTGGTCACAGAAATGCTCATTCTAATACATACATCTTCCTTTTCCCCCTATGCTGATGAGTAAAGGAAACCTAAAAACTAGGCATATCATAAAAACATGCTTGTTATCCAGTGCAGTGAGAATCCACCAGCAAACCTATGGGTTACACAGTTGGTTTCATATCAGCCAGAACTTGCTCATCCAGTCCTTCAGTCTTTTTTTCCTGACCCTGTATCTTTCTAATAAGGTGAACTAGTATGGTTTTCTTGCCACTGAATAAACAATGATGTTCAGCATCCTGTTATTATTCTTACCTACTCTTCTTAAAAATCTAATTAAGTTGTGATGTAAGACCTTATTAGGAATCATTTCCAAGACATCCTTTTTAGACAATACACAATCACAGAATAGTTGAGGTTGGAAGGGACCTCTGGGAGCCATCTGGTTGAACCTCCCCCCTCAAGCAGAGCCACCAGAGCAGGCTGCCGAGTACCATATCCAGGATTCTTCTGAATATTTCCAAGGAGGGAGAATCCACAACCTCTTTGGGCAACCTGTGCCATTGCTCAGTCAATACCTCCAATACTTCCAAAGTAAAAGCTTTCATTAAAGACATAGAGGTAGATTGCTGGTAATGGCTTGGAGATTGGAAACCTCACATTGTTTCACATTGTTCACATTGTTTGTCAGTTGCTCTGTAAGTAGTATGAGGTTTTCTTCCTTTGAAAGAAACAAGAAACTTGACATCAGAGGGACCCTCCAGTTCCAACCGTGTGTCTTTGCTGTATCTACTTTAAGCACTATTTTACTATACAGAGGAATATGAGTTATCGCTAGCGAGCTAGGACAAGTGCCCAAGCAGTACATCAGAGTACCTGTAACACAGAGCTCTGTGAAAACTCTGTGTTTCAACCTGGTAACAGGATTCAGTTCCAAATCTGAAGGAACGTGGCTGAAGTAGGCAGCAGTCTACTTTGAATTTGTTGCATTCATACGAGTCATCTCTTCACTGAAGTTATATTAGCCTTCTATATCAGATTAAACCACTAAGAAAAATCTTCTGTGTACTTTTCTCATCTTGCAGTGATTGAAAATGCCAGTGTCAACGGTAAATTCTGTTTACTTTTACAAAGCTGTTTTTTTTTTCCCTCATGTGCATACATAGTGAAGAGATAATTGTGTACTGAACTTTGCCTTACAAAAATCAAAGATTAGGTGTGGAATGAATATGTATTGCTGCACTGTCATCATTATTAAGACCCAGAATGCTATGTGCTGGTAATCACAAGTCTTCCTTTATAAACTTGTTTTACTACTGGAAATATTTGTACCATCCCTCATTACATTTTTCAGTGTCACTTTAATGACTTATTCATTTTCATGTAGCTTTCAGAGCAATCTGTAGTTTTCATTATTATTATTTTCTGCTGTCATTTTCTGCAGGGTCTTGCTCTGGCTCACTTTGTGTGGATTGCACCTTTACAAGTGGCACTGCTGATGGGTCTGCTCTGGGAGATGTTACAAGCTTCTGCATTTGCCGGACTTGCTTTTCTAATAGTTATGGCCTTTTTCCAAGCCTGGCTAGGACAAATGATGATGAAATACAGGTGATGAGATTGTTTTAAAGGATTTTAATATGTTTTCCCAAAACACATTGTTTTAAGAAGTTTATAGCACTTGACTTGGGATCTCTAGTTGTGACATTGTTACAAAACTAGCATCCGAAGAATGCTGGATGTGTCAGAAAAGTAGGGATAAATCTTTACTTCTTTAGGAGCAGCTATCTAATCTTAAAAAAAAAGGAAATGTCTAACATGCAGTAAATAGTGATTATGCGTTATAGTATTGTTGGTAGTGAGTTGATGTATATTAAACATAAGTATACATGAAAAGTGATTTCATAAGATATAATGGGATATAAACTGACTATAGAGGATGAAATAGATTAAAATTAACCTAATGGCTTTTTACTTTGTAGGGATAAGAGGGCAGGAAAGATCAATGAGAGACTTGTAATCACCTCAGAAATAATTGAAAATATACAGTCAGTTAAAGCCTACTGTTGGGAAGATGCAATGGAAAAAATGATTGAAAGCCTCCGTGAGTAAGTGTTTTTATTAGACAAATTTCTTACGTGTTCAGAAAAAAAAATTAAGTGACAGTGAACATCGTCTGTAGTCATGTTGGTTAAGAAGTAAAGCACACAACTATTAATCCTTCATAAAATAATCATGCATTCCCACACTACAGCTTGCTTTTTCCCAATTTGTCAAATTCACAATAGAGATGATTTTTTTTTTAAAATTTGCTTCCTCATTTGCTCTAATGGTATTTCAGTGGTTAGCTTGTACAGGTAAAACAATTGCGGCATCTGTGTTTGTTTCTGGCCAGCCTTACCCTCATCTCACAGTAAAAAGCCCTTTTGTGATGGTTACTTAAGGCTTTACAGGCTTTCCCATTCTGTGCTGGAGGAAACAGTATGACTCCACAGCAGCCATTTTCTGAAAAATGCAATAGAGCTAGTTTTAGATGTGGCACACAATCTGTTTAAGGATTAAAGTATCACAGCTTCATGTAACGATTCTGTACAATTACATTAACATTTATTGTCTTTGGAAAGTCTTGTATAGTGCTTATCTTCTCAATTAACATCGGGATTGAACTGGAGCTATCAGAGCTGAAGCATAAAGGAGGTAAAAGAGCTAACCTCATTAGATGAGAGCTAGGAGGACTTCAGTGCTGACGGAGTCCTGGGGGAAGGGAGGAGAAGTGACATATTGATTGATAGGTGACGTTGCATGAAGCAGAGTGTTTGTAGTCTTTTAGAGAACATTAAAATTCTGTGCCAGGTGTGTGATTGGTAAAATAAAAGAAAGTAAAAGACATAAAAGTATCATATTATCATGTAAATAAAAGAAGTGAAACAATATTATTAAACAAACACCCTCTTCAGCTGTTTTCTGAAAGACAATCTAGAAAAAATTAAGTGCTCTTTACCTTTAGAATAAGAAAATTCTTAACATTCTAATAGTTCACTGTAAAATATGTGAGAAAACTCGGTTTGAATTTAAGCTGGAAGAATCAGTTCTAGGATGGAAGCAGGCTAGGATTCACCTGGTGCCACTAGTACTGTGTATTACTGTTAGGAAATTGTAGACCATATTTTTAAGTAAATCCTGAAGAAATGAATTAAAGATTCATATATACCTTCCTCAAAATGGTCGAGAAACCTGAGAAAACGATTACCATTTTACATTTTATATTTACTGCAATAATTTATAGAAAATTTTGTAATGCTGGAGTTCAGTTGTTACTGTATTATGCTTGAATTTTTAAGAGACATGGACGAACTCTAAAAATGTTATAGGATCAATCTATCTTTCTTCTGCAGCTCTTGCACCAAAATACTATGTTTTCTATCTGATCCAAAAGGTCACTTGGTGCAGGTATCACCAGAACAGGTCAGTCTGGGAATGTCAGAATTTCAATTGAATTTTGCTTGCTGAGACAGCTCTGCAGGGCTTCACAATCAGTTGGTTTGTTAAGATGGTAGGAAATGAGACATTGTGAGTTAACTCATGCCTGGATTTTAGCAACCGTGCATCATATCTCTGTTGTTACCAGACTGTTCCTGCGTGCTGGAAGTTTCTGGTGCAACCTAGTTTAATCAGCTCTAACTTAATGAACTAGATATAACTGTGCAGTTACTCTGCTAGATTTGGGCTGCCCGGGCTGGCCATCCTGCAGGTGTAACCCTGCTGGGGGCAAACACCCCCATGTAGCTGTGACACTTCGAAGAGAGCAATATGGGCTGTCTCCTATGTGCCTCTGAAGTCTGTAATGATAACTGTTTGTAACAGGTGTCTGAATAAATGTACTGCATTTCTATGGGCTATATAAGGTATTTGAAGAAGTAAAAAACCACGGTGCCAAACTTTTACACCTGAACAACAACATAGTGGTGCAGAAGGTGAAGTTCAAGGTTTGAAGAGTCTATATTTTGTCAGCTGGCTGGTACTTGAGAGTATACTGAGAATGGTTAGTGCATTGGTTTCCCGGTGTTGAATTTTGTAAAGCTTCAGCACTGGGGGTAGTTTCTACCAGACATTTTCATGAAACTGACCAACCATCAAACCCCAAAATATTTGTTATCCCCATTCAGGGCGGTCAATGCAGTCAATGCAGTCTCATCCAAATTCTGGAGAGCCTTAAAGGCCTAAAAAATAACAAAAATGAATGAGCCTCTAGGTAAATAGTTTTACCAGCAGTTCCATCCAAAAATTTGTAAGATGTAAACAGTGACATCAGATACTAATTATTTATTTATTATTATTTTTTTTAACAGAACTGAACTGAAGCTAACCCGAAAAGCTGCTTATGTGAGATATTTCAACAGCTCAGCCTTCTTCTTTTCAGGATTTTTTGTGGTGTTTTTAGCTGTGGTTCCATATGCTGTGACTAAAGGAATTATTCTCCGAAAAATATTTACCACTATTTCTTTTTGCATTGTTCTTCGAATGACAGTGACCAGGCAGTTTCCTGGGTCTGTGCAGACCTGGTATGATTCTATTGGAGCAATAAACAAAATACAGGTAGGGTGCACACACTTCAACCTTCCCAAGTACGTAAGCTAATTCTTTATAGCATGTTATCTTGTCAGTTGATCAACAAAAGCACATGGCATTTGTGCAGACTTTCCGAATATACTATATATTGCTTTGATTATACACCATGAAATGTCATTATAAATCCTGATATTGTTATATGGTTCCCCAGGCACCATAACTAAAGGAATCTTATGCTACCTGCCAATTGCTTGTTTTGAAACAGAGGCTTTTTTTCATTGCAGAATAGGGAACTTAATAAAACTATACTTTGTGGTACTTCAGAGATGTTTTCCCTTCAGAAAAGGAAGTACAAAATTAGTATGTGTTTTACATAGCACAGCTTCCAGTAGCAGCAATCACAAACCTGCTGTTTTTCTAGCTATTAGTGGCAAGAACAGCAGGAGATCGTACAGCTTATGCAAATGTGCATCTCATTCATTATGAGTAGTAAACGTAATTAAGGTACTGGTCTACTAATTATTGCCTGCCTTACCTACCAAGATCAATTGCTTATGTACCAGCGTGAGAGGCTTATATGCAGAGTCAGCTCAGGGTAAACCTTCATAACCTCTGTTTTATCTGTTGTTTTGTAATCAGTCCTCAGAGAAAGAATTCTATTTTGGATCCAAATCTTAGGAATTTAAAAGAAAGATTGTAGATGGTTTTCAGTAAAATATAATTTTATTATTTTTTAGCATGGTAGAAATACCCAATGTGTTACAGTATCTGAACTGTAATAAAGAATAAAAAGCATCTATTGGATTTTTCTGATATTTCTGATTTTTAACTGGGTAGAAATTTCCAGAATCTAGCCTTAAGTCTGTCTATCTGACATTCAGAAGGCTGCCTTGTTGGATCCCAATTAACACAGAGCTTGTGTTGCCAGGCTCCCTAGACATTAGCAGAGGCATCCTGTCTCATATTTCCTGGAAGAGTGCATCCAATGCTTTTTCACAGAATTGGCAAGCCCAGTTGTCACACCACTTTGTTTGACACTTGTCTTTGGGGATATTAGCTATATGGCTCCTCTGGAATTCATAAATAATAATCTCTTCATGATAGATTTGCTACAGACCCCATATAAAGACTTCACAGAATCCCCAAACACTGATGCCCTTTATTTGTCAGAGGAAATATGCATACATAAATAAAATGAATAAGCTATACATACATTTCTGTGATTTAATATATTCATCAGTTTGGAGAGTTTGAGTGATATACTCCCTTACCATCTCCTCTTTGTTTGTCCACTGTATTACCCAGGCAAAACTACTTGGTCCTATATAATTTTGAAAGGCAGTTTAGAGGAGATGGTGCTTACAGTCTGCAAACCTTAACAGAATACAGGGACAGAAAAGTTAAATTTCCTACACTAATATAGGCTTACTCATTTTTTCCTTATGATATCCCAGAAGATAACAGAAGGAGGATTGCTGACTTCTGTCATTTGAAATGGTCTTAACGTCAGTGCTGCACTAGCCAGTGTTATCATCTGCCTTTTGTGCCAACAGAGACATGGCTGAACTTCATTTAAGCTCTTTCAGTTTTGGAATAGTGAGTCAGCAGCATGTAGCTGCTTGGTTTCATTGTTTAACAGCATAACTTTCAACATCCCACTCCAGAAACAAAGCTTTATTTGAAAAGGATTAAGGCTGGTGGCTAATGCTGCCCGAAACAAGTCCTGAAAGCGAAAGAAATGCTATGTTTTGATATTCTTTCTAAACCAGGAGCAAATTCATGCATGGTTATACTTTCACTAACAATGTAAGAATTGGTAGCTTCAAGAAACGTTTTCTTCTGCATCTGAAAGATGTTGTACAAGCTGCAATTATGCCTCACACAAGGGCATGAGAATGCAATAGTACTATCAGAAATGTTAACTAGTGCTTACTGTTGGCAAGTCTCTACTGCTTTGCGGGATTGACCGTTGTCCCATTGTTACCAAATGTTACCATTTCTTGTAATCTGCTTTCACTGTGTTTCTAGGATTTCTTGCTAAAAGAAGAATATAAGGCTCTGGAGTATAATCTAACAACAACTGGTGTTGAGGTGGACAAAGTAACAGCTTTTTGGGACGAGGTTTGTACTTTTACCCCAATTAAATTCAAATACAGACTATATATATATATATTTGCCAACATTTGTCTCATTGTTCTCTAATAAGAGCAGACCGCACACCTTCATTTTAACTGGCTTCAGCTATCTGCAGGAAAGGAATATGTGACAAGTAATTAACACATAATATCAAATTATCCACAGTGGAGAAGCTTTGGAATGGGTTTTTTAGTAAATGCTAAGGCCTGTAACTTATTTCAGATTTAAATCAGCCTGAAACCAAAATCAATCTCTGGCATGTATAAATATCAGAAAGCAGTTCAGTTAGAGGAATATTTTGCTTATGTCAACAAATTTGGGGGCAAGTAGAATACATATGCTAAAATAGATACAATTTTAAGAATATAATAGATTGGTTATAGATAGGAAAAGTAATGTCAGCAAAGTAAGTCTATAGACTTGTATATGTCTATAGTATGATATACGTGTCTGCATATGTATGTCCTGTTCATTTTTTTTG
The DNA here is from genome assembly GCF_002078875.1 of Numida meleagris. Lineage (NCBI taxonomy): Eukaryota > Metazoa > Chordata > Aves > Galliformes > Numididae > Numida > Numida meleagris. The sequence continues at coordinate 24,791,342 of NC_034409.1, read as the reverse complement.
TCCGTACAAACACACCAATATGTATGTTGCAGGGAATTGGAGAGCTCTTTGTAAAAGCAAAACAGGAAAACAACAACAGCAAAGCTCCTAGCAATGACAATAATCTCTTCTTCAGCAATTTTCCCCTTCATGCCTCACCTGTTCTTCAGGATATAAATTTCAAGATCGAGAAAGGAGAGTTATTGGCTGTTTCTGGATCTACTGGATCAGGCAAGGTATTTCTCTTTCTGTTGTTTCAACAAAACTCCTATTAATTTTAAGGAATATTTTGGTGTTGTCTGTGTTGTTACCGGTATTGTTAATATATTCATGCCAATCTGTGCTCTCTGTAAAAGTAGTAGCTGCAGGAAAAAGTATGAATAAAATATATTTCAGTAAAATTACCCATACTTATTTTAAATTTTACTCTTTGGCTAATGTGAAGAGGAGTCTGCTGGATAGTTTTTGTACATATAAGGATGCAGGCTTAGCAGAGAAATAGCAACTTAAATTACAAAGCTACTTTTCCATAGAAACTAAAAGGAGGTTTGCAGGAGTAACGCAGACTGAAACCTTCAGCTGGTGATCATGATGAGCGTCTCCCTGCCTTTAAAACAGTGAACTAGAGAACGTAACACAGATAACCAGATCACTCTGTGTGCTTGAAAGCGGGGCTTTTCTCCTGCTTTGCTAACATTTTAAGCAAAAAATTAAAAACAAAGTGGTCAGTAATCTGACAAACATGATGCTAATTAGCCAGTTAACTATGATGCATACTCTGGATACATGGCGTACCTCGTCATATAGGCTCCAGATCACTTGGTGCCTAGCTCGAGCATGCACTCTCAGTTCCAGGTTACAGCCTGGAGGACAGGTTTGGGGAGGTGCTATTCTGTGAAAAGTTTGGTGGATTACTGAGAAAAGTTGTAGTTTAGATAAATCATCATTTTAGATATGGAAAATGTTATAAATGCATTTAGTTTGCAGATAACACATCCAATTGACCTTGTTACTATAAAATACATTGAATTGTGATACTCTTATTCACTTTAAGCTGCATGGAATTAGATGAAGTATTTGATCTTCAGGGAACCTTCTGAGAAGATGTGAAAGAAAAAAACGAACATTAATTATGCATATGGCAACTTTTCCCATTTAACAAATTATTGGTGAATGTATTCTGATTTCCTTTACTTTCACTGATCAAGACTCTTTTGGATGAAGAGGCTCCCTCTCTGGGGATTTTCAAAAGCCATCTGGACATTGTCCTGAGCAGCTTGCTCTAGGAGTTCCTACTTGACCAGTAAGGTATTGGGCCAGAGGGCTTCCAGAGGTCTCATCCAGTCTCAGCCATTCTGTGATTCTGTGTAAAATCTTTGGTTTGTTGAAGTCAGTGGCAGAGGACCCATCAAATTCAAAAGGGTCAAGGCTTTAGTATTATTTTTCAGGGATGATACCAATACAAAAGACATGGGGTTGTCCTCAAACTGATATGCTTGTATGCATTTTACTGTGATAATTCTGAATTAACAGGATAATTTTCTTATCTTTCTGAAGTCCCCATCAATCTAAGATGGCTGTTGCTGAAGCTGATACTTGTAATATAAAGATGTCAGTTAGTGTAGAAGGATGTTTATATATCTCGTTTATTCAGCTGCTTAGGAAAATTCAGATCGCACTGTGCTGTAAGCAGTTATATACATCCAAGAAATTTGCATTTTTTCCAGGCAATAAAGATAAAAATATTAAATATTATCTGAAAGGCTTATGTAAAATAAGATTTACACTTAGCCCTCCAACAAGAGAAGTTTCTCCTTTCCTTCCATCCTCTCAATGTAGGGTTTCTTTCTTGTTCCTGGTGCTGTAAATTCCAGGAATTGTCAGGCCTGTGGAAAAGACTGAATACTTATTTCTTCTCTCTGTGCTATGAAGCCTGATATCAGCTCTTTAAAACAGTAGATGTTTTAAAATTTGTAGATGTTTCTGGTCTTTTTTTTTTTTAATTTAAATTATATGACATAAGATACTGTAGCTGAACATCCAGTGTATAAAACATCCTAAGTGATTATGCTTTGCAAGTTCAGAAACTTCTTACTCAGCATTTTGGAAAATTCAAGTTCTGGTACGATGGGAAGATGTCTTGTGATACTCCCCCCTGCATATTGCATAACTTCTCAAAGGATCTCTGGACTTGAGAACATAAAATTGTGTCTTAGATTTTTAGATCTTTGGCTGTTATGTCCCAGCTTTGTTGATTGTTTATTTGTGATAAGAACACCACTGGAATTCCTCTGTAACATATTTTTCCTTGTATTTCTCAACTCTGTTCTTTGATCAAGTAGCTAGTGATGTGTGACAAGGTTACTACAAGCTACTGATTAACTTTGAAATTATAACATGTTAGTGCTGAAATTGCAATCAATTCTTTTATGAAGGGAAATAGCAAATATGCATAGGTCATGTATTCACGTAAATGAGTTAACAGTTACAGAAAATTCAGATCACTCTGAGCAGTTGGTGAGCAATTGCATCCACAGACAGAGATATCACACTTTTCAAGGCAACACAGAAAAAGGTCTATAAACATTAGCAAGGTTGTAAACATGAACTGTGTTGTACAAAGAACAAGCAAAATAGACAGTGATGTTAAAAATCAAGTAGCATTCACCATAAATACTAATACCTGACATCCATACGTCTCCCACAGATACATTTTCACGTTGTAAAAGAGCTACAAGTTTAATTAAAATTGCACACTTTTGCAGCAGCATGCCTTGTTTACAGGGTATCATACAGCTGTTTTTTGCTCAGTGAATAAGTTTCTCTCTGTTCAGGGGCCTTTCAGAACCATACATGTCATGAAAGTCTTCACTAACTCTGGCTCGTACTAAATGAATGTAAGGACACTCTTTACAGAACAAAAGTACCATCCTATTATTTTTAAGTGATTCCTATTTTGTTTAGCATTTGTTGTGGTAGTACAGATCTCTGATACATTAACCATTCATAATTTTTCAGACTTCTCTTCTGATGTTGATAATGGGAGAATTGGAGCCTTCTCAGGGTAAGATTAAACACAGTGGAAGGATATCATTCTCACCTCAAGTCTCTTGGATCATGCCTGGAACAATCAAAGAAAACATCATTTTTGGTGTATCTTATGATGAATACCGATACAAGAGTGTCATCCAAGCCTGCCAATTGGAAGAGGTCAGTCATCTAGGACTCTTAAGACCTAACTGAAAAAAATAAAATAAAAGCCAGGGAGTACAGTTTTAAGTAAACAAGAACTCATCCTGGCATCCAGATTTTGTAGAATTACAAGTCAGCCTGTTGCCAATTCCTTCAGACATCTACTGATGGTGCTGGTTCTGGGAGTTTACATAACAGGAGCTAAATCAGCTGGCTCAGATGCTATACGGTGCCTCTGTTCTCAGTTTTCCTTGCTAGTTAAAAACCTGGGCAAACATAATAACATTAAACAAATGATGTAAAAAGTATTGTTTCTACAATTTTTCCACACTTAATATATTATTTTTACATTATTTCTTCATCAAAAATACTTTATTACAATTTTAGGAAATTAATCTGTTCACCTCCTTTCTTTTGCACATGGAGAAATGTTCTGGGGATAATTAAAACTCTGTGCCAGAAACCTGAATTATTTAGAGGGAAATCTTGACTGAAGTTGTGCTTTTCTTTGTGTGCATGCTAAAATTTTTCACACTGGAAATTATTCTAGGGTCAGTCTTTATGTGATGTGTAGTCTGTAATGAAGTCCTTCTGTTTGTTTGATGTTACCAGAGGGTAATGTAGGAAACGACACCTTTTCACGTTGCAGTATACAAAAGGACCCAACATTTTAGGCCTTTCCACACTTATTGCCATGCCATAAGATCAGGTGTTTTCTGAGCAGCATGTAGATGAAAACAATAAATATTTAACTGTGCTGAATAGGATCTTTCTTTAGGCTACATAGTGAAACATTTTCCTTTAGTGCCAGTCAAGCAAGAAAACAATAGCCACTCTGTTTAAAAATAAGATGAGGTTACAGCATTTTATCTCAGAGCACGGTATAGCCAAGTGATAAAGTAATCTGTTCTTACGTGTTTATGGCCATTTCAGTCTGTGTTTGGATTGTGGTTTGCTGGAAATCTTCTTTGAAAGCTTCTGAAGACAGGAGAATTAGCAACTTCTGTTTCAGGCATTCTGAAGAGAGTAGTCCTTAACCCCAGCCTTAAAAAGTTGTAGCTAATGCCAAATCTCCAGGAGACAACTTGCAGCAGTTCTGAAACTGTCCTTGCCCAAGGAGGCCTTCCAGCCCAGGCCTTGGCTAGAGCAGGTGTTTGATGAAGGGTTTGTTTGGTGCTGATGAGCCAGCGTGGTGTCTCCATGTTGGTGGGCCAGCTTGATGTCTCGGTGTTGGTGAGCGAGCTCAGTGTTTTGGCACTGGTATGATACCTTGATATTTTGTTTTGGTAGGATGGCTCAGTGTCTCAGTAGGCTGGAGCTCCTTTGTTCTTCAAACAGGCTCAATCAAGCCAACTTTGATCTGTGTTGGTGCAGATCTGTGCTGAACAATATGCTTCACCTCTAGCAGGGCTCATTATTTGAGGGCAAGTTTGATATCTTTAAGGGTACTTTCTTCTGTACTGAAGCTGAATAAATTGGGATGGGCTGAAGAGAAGGCAGAATGGTCTGGAATTAAGCCAAATGCATTACCTTGTTACTATTATTATGCTTGCTAGTCTCATTAGCATTGACTTAAAAATTATCAAGTAGGACTGAGTATAGCAAATTTAAGGATGGTTTTCAAATATTAATTCCTAATTCTTCTCCACTGTGCACTTTTTAGGGTTTTATTATGACAAGAAAAGTTAATGTTTTGTTGGTTTACGGTTGTGTTTTTGTTCTTTGGGAAGAAGAGATACTGGAGGATTTCTGCCTAAAGGAGCTCACTTCTCCTCTTCTCTGCAATTTGTGTAGGTAGTTACATAGTCCACCTGAATGCAAGAGACTGTTGTTTATTTTGTTTCTTATATGGGTTCTTCAAGGTGGACCAGGGTTTGGTGATAAAAGAGAGTTTGTTTCCTTATTGCACGTATGCTGGAAGTCAGTTAAAATACATCTCGTAACGGTGACTAATTGAGATTTTCCTTCAAGCTCCATGCTCACAGAAAAAATGGTTTAGGGAAGACAAAGCTATTTCCTTTGACCCAGTGATCAAGTGGACACAGAATCATATAATCATAGAATCTTTTGAGTTGAAAGGGACCCTTAAAGGTCATCTGCTCTGACTCCCCTGCAATGAACAGGGACATCTATGGCTAAATCAGGCTACTCAGAGTCTGGTCCAGCCTGACCTTGAATGTCTGTAGGGATGGGGCATCCACCACCTCTCTGGGCAATCTGTTCCAGTGCCTCACTAAAAACTTCCTTATATCCAATCTACATCTCCCCTCTATTTGTTTGAAACCATTTCTCTTTGTTCTAAAACAGCATACTCTGCTAAAGAATCTGTCCCCTTTCTTCTTACAGCCTCCCTTTAGATACTGAAAGGCCGCTATCAGATTTCCCTGGAGCCTTCTCTTCTTCAGACTGAACAGCCCCAGCTCTCTCAGTCTGTCCTCATAGGGGAGGTGTTCCATCCCTTGGATCATTTTTGTGGCTCTCCTCTGGATTAACTCTAAGAGGTCATATGACTGCTTGTCATAATTTCAGGAAGATGTTATGTAGACGTGTAATGCTGAAGAAGCATGAGAAAAGTTCTCTAATTCTATTTTGAATGTGTTTATATGAACCAGCAGTGTGTCCTTGTGGCCAAGAAAATCAGTGGTATCCTGGGGTGTATTAAAAAGAGTGTGGCCAGAAGGTAGAGGAAGGTGATCCTTCCCCCTCTACTCTGCTGTGGTGAGGCCACATCTCGAGTACCGTATCCAGTATGGGGCTCCCCAGTTCAGGAAAGATGTACAGCATAGTCTGCTTTATATGTGTAAAATGATTCAGAACTCGTTCATAATTACATTTCTTGATGATATTTTTCCTTCCAGGGAAAGTAGGACATCCTGGGAGTTAAAATCATGTGGTTCTAATTATGGACATTTGGAAATGGACAGAGGTTAAGTGAAGAGCAGTAGAAGGTGATAGAACAACAGAAAGACTACTTTGGAATTGAGCTGAAGAGACTGTAGCTTGTCTAGACTCACCTTTATTCATGTATGATGTTGAACTCAAAATAATGCCGATACATTTTAATTACATGATACTTAATATGAAACATCATGGTAAAAAGCATTCCGTAAAAAGGGTAGAAGGGGAACTTATTCCTCTGCCACTGCCTTCTTGTTTTATCTTTCCTCAGGAAATAGTGAATATCTTAGCAAGTAAGTAGTGTGTGTACATAGCAGATCTTCTAAAATGAAGATAACATTAGTCAGCACAAAGTAGTAGTCCTCACCATTTATCAATTTTTCTGTAGACTTCTTGAAATTTACTGTTTGAATGGGTTTAATTCTGAGTGTGTAGATATGATTGCATTTATTACCTTTAACATCACTGTTGCTGTGCTATAATAGAGAGAAGCCAAGATGTGACTGAGGCAGAGTCTGAACTCTTTCTTCAAAAGAAAGTCCCCATATGCAAGTTTAAAAGTAATTGAAAAGTAAAATAAGATGAACTGGGGATACCTCAACTTATGCTACCTTTCTTTTTTTTTTTTTTGACAAGGTGTTTTACCCTTTTTATCAAGTACTTTTCATCACATTCATGATAAAAATCAATTAGAAGGTGAACTTTTTCCTAGCACTTCAAATTAAAGACCAGTTAAGTAAGAACAAATTTAATACTGGGAACATCATGCGTGATTCACCACTTTTATTCACGTTGATGAATGGCAAAAACCACTGGCAGATGTGAACTGGATGAATTTATATGTGTATGGAAACTTGCTACTAAATTTGAGGTAATTCCACAGGTGCATATTCCACAGAGACTGAAGGATTCTACTAATGTAACGGCAAGGATAACATGAATATAAACAGGAATTTGTAGGAATAGGCAATGGGTTTCCAACATCTTTATTATAGATACGATAAAAAACGTGGAAAGAACATGCTCGATTTTTAAATTTTTAATTTGAAAAATCACTATTAATAGCCTACAATAAACAGGATGTGGGTTTTTCATTTGTTTTTATCGCTTGTTAAGTTAGAAAGGTAAAGCCCTTGAACAGTTATAGCGGGAATCTTCAAGGCTACGTTTTGTTAACTTTGAACAAAGTCATCCCAAGAGGACGTGTTTTTCAAGTCAAGACTGCAAAAACAAGCCCATTATAGTTATTCTTGTTAAAAAATAAACAAGGACTGTATCCCATTTGAAGGGAGGCAATACTTCATTTGTTTTAAAATCATCATTCTGTGACTCCTGGTTTTGCCTTTTTGAAAACTAAGAGATATTTTTCCACCTAGTTAATTCATTCTGTCCTTCAGTGCTTTCCTAAGAGGCTATAAACCCATAATAGCAAACTACCTTTAAGAAGCTGCCACTTTTAAAGTAAACACATGTTCTAATTTGACAGGCACCACCTGCTTGTGAATGCAATGTTTAACACTGCTTGCAAACAGAGAAAGCGTTTCCTTACAAAATCAAATCATATAACAGTATACAGGACACCCATAGCCACATTCTGTCCTTTTTGAGCTGTCTTTACAGGGAGTGCAGGTGATACATTTTCAGCTTAGATCATAAGAAAATTATTAGAAAAAAAGACAGTTAATATGCCAAGCCCTCGTTTGTGCTCCTGTGTGTTTGGCATCTCCTCACAAAGGATGGCATCTCCCCCGCAGTGACTGCAGTGTCAAGAATGTCCAGAAACAGAAGTGCATTATCCTTACTCGCATCTCACTGTGCTTCCCCAGCCTCTTTCATCTGTAGTGTTTTGGTTTTTTTTGCAGGTGTCTTATTAGTCTGCGCAGAATATCACATCTGGAGCTGACTGCAGGTGCACAATTAAACTAAATCTGTAGGAGCTGTGAGGCAGTTTGACAGCTTTTAGTCAGACAGTGCGTGAAATACTTTGCACCCTGTTTTGTGCCCATTGTTCACAAGGACTATTGGCACGTTAGAAAGCGGAAGAAAGGAACAATAAGGACTCAACTCTGGCACTGAGTGCTTAGTAGTGAGCAGTTCTCTACAAGAGGATATTAAGAGGAAGCTTGGTTACCTAATCACGTAGATGTTTGCAATGTGGGTCTTCGTGAGAAAGCAGGTTGCCTAAACTGCCTTCATAGATAGGGATAGACCCAGGTATGGCAAGATGAAGTTGCTCTCATCCTACTGTAATCAGCTAAAATAGCAAAACTGAATTCCCTGCATGTTTTCACTTGAGTTTTCAGAGAAAACAGGTAGCTTAGCTGTCTTTGTTATCAGTAGGAGGTGGGGTGAGTCCCACTCTTTAGACCATACTTAAAACAGATGCCTGGAAGCTGTCAAGCATTTAGCTACTAGGAAAAGACAGTAATTGTCTGATAGTTAAGAACTAGTTAAGAATAGGAAAAAAAAATTGCCAGAGTAGAAGTAAAGCATTTTACACATTGAGAACAGTGTTTTCTTAGCATGAAGACACATAAATCTATCAAGTGATTTTGATAACAGAGAATCTGTATGCAAAAGAAGTCTGTTCGGTGTTTTCCCCCTCCTTTTTTTTAACAAAACCATATTTATTATATACTGTGGAAAGAGTTATTATCTTAAACTATCTCAGCATTATTTTTCTGTACCAGTCCCAAAGGTATTATCACCCTTGTTGCTGAGGCAGATGAATATGACTTACACACAGTTAAAACTACAAAGCAATATTAAATTGAGTGCTTTCTCCTTGAGAAATTGATTTGTTAGCTAATATTAGAAGATCTCACAATTATGATCTATGGGAACAGGGGCTGGGGAAGGAGTGTAGAGTTTCTCTCTGAATTCTTACTACAGTTTTCTGAATTTCAGTGTTTAGAAATGTATGAGGGATGCTCCGAAAGTAATGCCTCCAATTTTATTATATTGACCCCTGATGTCAGAGGTGGATGTTGGTGGTATGGCAGTGGAGGCAGAACCTTCCCACCAGTATTCTGTTATGTGTTGTTGCCGTGTGACAGATGGCAGCAGAGGGGCAGTCTGACAAAATGGCGTCTTATGCTGAAGTGCATATGAAGCAAAGGTGTGTCATGGAGTTCCTCCATGTGGAAAAAATGGCACCCACTGGCATTCACTGACTCTTGCTGAACATTTATGGAGACCAAACAGCCGATGCGAGCACAGTGAGGCAGTGAGTGGTGGATTTCAGCAGTGGTGACAGTGACACAAAAAACAAACCATGTTCTAGATGGCCATGCACAGCTGTCACACCACAAAATGAAGAGTGTCTTGATCAGCTCATCTGCACGAATCAGAAGACTGTGACTAGGGAACTGTGTATGGAGCTAAGTATCAGCTTCAAAGCATTGGTGACAATGTTGGAATGTCACAAATTTTGCTTCAGGTGGGTGCCATGAATGCTCACACAGGACCAGACAGAAGACCATATGAAAGTTTGTTGGAACCTATTCAGTCAATATAAGGCTGAAGGTGACAGTTTCCTGGATCACACTGTTACTGGTGATGAGACGTGTTGTCACCACTATGAGCTTGAATCAAAATGGCAGTCCATGGAGAGGTGAAACGTGAATTCCTCACTGAAGAAAAAGTTCAAGATGCAGCCGTCTGTGGGTGAAGTGATGTGCACTGTCTTTTGGGGTAGGAAAGGGGTGGTCCTTCTGGATTCCTTGGAAGGCGCACAAACCATCAACTCTAACCGCTACATCATGATGTTGACTAAGGTGAAGGCTTGAACTTCCAGAGGTGGGCCAGAGAAGTAAACTTATGCCAAGATAACGCCAGTCCCCAAACCAGTTTGAAGACCGTGGAGCACAATGCCAGTGTTGGCTGGACTGTCCTACAAAACCCACCACATTGTCCAAATTAGGCTCCTTCTGGCTGCCATCAGTTTGGGCTAATACAAGACAGACTGTGTAGGCAACATTTTTCTAGCACCAACACTATCACAACAATTGTGAAATTGTTGAGTGGGTCACCTCTGCTGGTGCAGATTTTTATGAGCGTGGTTTGCAGCCCCTGGTGAAAATGCACAGCTAATGGTGGTGACTATGTAGAAACACTGTTCTGTAGCTGAGAATTTGCTCTATCAATTAGTGTTATTGTGCATCTGTTATAGTTTCCATGGAAATAAATAGGAGGCATTACTTTGAAGTGTCCTATGTATATGTTAAAGAAAATCTAGTAAATACTTCATTAGTATGCTGGGTTTTGTGCCATTCAGCATCATTACATTAGAATTGTTTCTGGCTTAATTTCACTTCCTGCATAAAATGACAGCAAGGATGTATTTGGACCAGCCCTATGTACTTTTTTACAATAGGTAATGCATGTTCCAACAAATAACATTGTGTGTCTATTGGACTTCTTTACTCTGTTTACGCCATTGAAAGAAATTACTAACCATTTTTTAATTATTATAATTACAGCCTGAAAAGTTCTTTTCTGTTCCATGCCGTATATTACCCTGAGGTGAAAGGTAGAAGAGAACAGAAGGAGAACTCATTAAAAGTCTGATTAAAATTCCATGTTGACACACCTGCAAAGAAATACATCAGACAAAATCCAACCACCATATAAAGCAATTGGAGTTCTGTAATTAATTTCAGTAGGGCTAGGATTTTACATTGATGACAGGGGGAGATATACTGGGCCCAGTCATCATCTGAGGTTTTTTTTTGGAAGAAGATGTAGAATCTGGAATCAGCAGTGGCACCAACAGCATTGCAGGCTGCAGTAGAAACATGAAACAGTTGAAATCAGCTTAGATATTTAGGTATGCAACAACACAAATCACAGTGTCCAGGTGAAGATATTGGGTAAATGTCAAAGGTGCAGATGCATAACGTGACTTTTGTGTGCAGAGTGAAACCGGAAGAGATCTGAGCAGGTCATCTCAAATAAACGCCAGAAAAGCCTTTTTGTCAGAATTCCACACATCTTCTCTGAAGTACTTCATGACCTATAAGAAAATTACTACATTCAGGTGGTCTTGCTTTATAAATGTTGGAACTATTTTTTGCATCCTTTTTTCTGCACATGTCAGTTAGTAACGGATTTGCTTGTGCGGGAAGTAACTAGTTAACATCAGAATAATTTAGAAATCACCTGCAATAGCTTTTCCATACATAAAAGCCTCTTGATTTTGAGGTCAGAATCCTCTGAGCCAGGAAGCAAATGCTATTATCAAATTAAAGAGTTGGGAGAATCTCCCATTTCCTGACGGATCAGGCAGTCAATTTCTAGTCTTTGAGCTAGTGGACTTTAATCTGTCACTGATCCAGGGCTGAAAAGCATTGTTACTCTGTTCCTGAGGTCAGGGCAATTTACAGAGGAGGAAGAAGGAAACATTTATCTGGCAAGATTTTTATTTATTTATTTGTTCGGCAAAACCTCAGGGGCGTGCGACATCCAGCAGAGAATGATTAGCAGTCAGAATCTCAGTAGAGGTGATCACAGTTGTGTTATACCTGACTTCACGTGAAATGTTAACTTCTGGAGAGCAGCTCAGCTTAGATTGTATTGCCCTGGAAATGTGAAGAGCCTGGTGTGTGAGCCTGACCACATGCCCCAGCACTCCACTGTTCACATGGGGGAATGATGCAGATTGCATGTGCAGAGCTGGAATCGATCATTCTTGTGCAGATACCACAGCTGGAAACAGGATTCCTGTGCTAGCTGGGGACAGACAAGATAAAATGTGTTCTGACAGTTCCATAGGGAAGAGTTTATCTTTTTAATCCAAATTCCTCTCTGCCACCATTTTAGTAGCAGAAGTTGTTAGTTCTCTGACTGAGCAAAGATTTTGATCACTTCCAGAACAACTCAAAGTTGTTTCTTTCACCAAAAAGTGCCAGGCATCTGCTTTCTGGTTTCATAAAGAGTAATGCCTTGAAAAATGCTTCAAATTTGTCTTCTAATGTTTTATCTGAGGAAAGGTAGCTAGCCCTCCTTTGCCTGAGTCACGGTTCTGACTCTAAAGTGGGGATGTTCCTGAACAGGAAGTGCTGGAAGAGCGCAGCCTTTTCCATCAGCAGTGGTAGGCCATCCGGGACACGCTCATGCCCCTAGTATGAACGGAGCGGCCATGCAGGCGAATGAATGGTTCTGAGTGCCATGAATTGCTGCAGTTGCTGTGTGTGGGAGCAGGTGTGCAGCAGTGCTATGCTGCATGCTGGGAAGTCTGCCTTGCAGCCCTACATGCTGGAAGCCCAGTCTGCCCAGGGCATCGCCAGCAAGCGGCTGGGAACCTGAGGTGGTCCAACCTGTGTCTCTGAGCAATGTTCCCTGACATAGGGAATATCATGGAGCTGCATCAGGGCAGGGTCAGCTGGATATCAGGAAAAGGTTCTTTACCAGAGACTGGTCAGACACTGGAACAGGCTGCCCAGGGCAGTGGTCATGGCCCCACGCTTCCAGAGTTCAAGAGTCTTTGGACAATGCTCTAAGACATAGGGTCTGATTTTTGGGTGGTCCTGCGTATAGGCAGGAGTTGGACTTGAGGACCCTTGTAGGTCCCTTCCAACTCAGCAGATTCTATGGTTCTATGATTCTATGACTCACAGTGGCGTCAGTGTTACTAAAATAGCTTAAGGATGTAGGCTGGATAAGGCTTACTGGATGAGTTAATATTTTTATGAGAGCAACTGTAAAATTAGATAAGCTAGACAGTGTTCAGGCAGATGAGCACTTCTCCACATCTGTGCTTCCATGAATTATTGTGGTTTGCATGGATCTGTGCTAAATGCTACTATTCAAAAGTCTGTTGGCCACCACTGCCAGTGAGGCACAGGGATCTCTGCTGGTGTCCCTTTCTGTCTCACATATGAACAAAATGGTATTCTGTGTTTTCTTCACTGGCAAAGCACTCATTTCTAGCACCGTCATAAGTAACTTACAGCCCAGGTGGGGTAGCTTGGTTCCTAAACTGTTTGCAAACCTGCATTTCTGTCATTCTCTGCTGGGAATTTTATCCAAGCCTTTTTTTATGCAACAGCCTTCTCTGAGGAAGAACTGAAAAATTCAGATCTAGACTTTGCTTCTTCCCTTTCCCGCCTGTGGTAGCAAGAGCATTTATCATTGTTATTGTAGAGGAAACTCTAACAATTAACATCTTGGATTGATTTTATATGAAAGTACATTCTTTGCTTTTATAGCAATCTGGCAATTCAAATATTTGTTCTTGAGATCTTACAGCTTGAGATTGTTCTCTGAGGTAGACTGATGCTTTGTTTAATCACCTTTTCTGATTATGTGAACAGGTGAAAAAATCATCCTGCGGGGAACTCTTCTATTTTATTTGTTTTATTTTTTTACAATTTCTGTCTAACCTCCCTGTGCAGTATTGCATACTATACCTCCATTTGGTCTGTAGCTTGAGTTTCTTGAGTATGGAAAATATATGTCAGATTCTTAAAAAAGATTCGTTAACAGGACATTTTGAAGTTCCCAGACAAAGATTATACAGTACTGGGGGAAGGAGGAATCATTCTGAGTGGAGGCCAGCGAGCACGAATCTCACTAGCAAGGTGAGCATTTTGCTATCTAACTATTTCAATGTTTCATATATAGGGGAAATGTTATGACTAAGCACATTAATACATGTGGGCTAAGTCCTTATATGTAACTATACCCCAGGCAGGAACTTCATTTTACTATCAGAAAACTGACATTTGCTCTGCAATTTCATTTGTGGTACATCTGCACATCTATTCATTGAATTTTAAAAATTTGCTGCCAGATGCATGCTACGGCTTAGCTGAAGATCAATGTTTTTCTCCTGATGCAAGATGCCATTGAGAGATTCAGTACGTCATGTGTAGTTCTCTGAGTATCAAAGAAACACTTGCCATATAAATACACAAATAAAGTAGCATTCCAGGATCTCTGCCTGCTGTGACACTTACACAAAGCAGTCTATATACCAATTAATGACATATTCTCTGTCTATAGATAACTGAAAAAAAACCTGCCGTGTTTTGCTAAGTGTTGTTAGTGATTTAGGAATTTTTGTATCATACAAAAAATAAGTGGAAAACAATGGTTAGTTTGCACCAGTGGGTAATGGCCTAGTTCTGTCTGTTGGGCTTTCCAAAATTAGTAGATAATTTTGAAGACCTGTAGAAGAATAGCATGTTTTTCTTATAAATTAGCTGTGTGTTTCAGCTGGATTGCTTAGCTATTATCAGAAATCCAGGAATGATAGCTGTAACATGTAAACAATCCTGTTGATTTCTGTGCTGAGTGTGAGTTGTGCTGGCTCCGATGCTCAGAAATACTTGGTAGAAGTAAAATCTCATTACAGTGTTCCACAATGGCATCCCATGACAGATGCGCATGCCTGTTTGAGGCTAAAAGATGGATTCATTAAAATAGGGAGGCTTTCAGTGGGGATATTTATGGTGAATTTGTAAGAGGGAAAAAGAGATATGGCTGTTTCTGTTTTATGTAGTAAGACAAGAGAAAATTGGGCAAAGTTTCCAGAGAACACCGAAGTAAAGGGGAAAAAAAAATCCCTAACCAAAACCCAGTTAGATTTTTATCCAAACTTTACACGAAATATTTCTCAGATTCATGGAGTTACCATGTCTGTTGCTTTTCAGATGATCACAGCTCATTTACTGGAGTGTCATATAATGGAATTGATGTTTTTATTGCCAGCTGTATAATAATTATTTTATAAACAGTTACATGTTCAAAGGCAATAGTTTGTCTATCTGCTTTAAATTTTGATTGTGGTCTAATCTAAACTCAACATACATCAAGGTGAAGGTCTGTGGGTTACAGATGAAGGTCCGTGGAAGCCAGAGAAGAAAATTTAATATTACAGCCCTGGGTTGTACTCTCCTGCACTGCAGATAACCTGAACATTATTTGCTTGGACTGGCTGCATGCATCTATCTGATGTACTCCACGCAAAGTCTTATTAAATCAGAATCCCTTCTATAAGTGCCATCAGCCATTCTTCACGAGAAGCAGATGCAGCTTGCCTGAGTTCTAGCTTTTTAACAGCACTGTCAGTGCTGCAGCTGCAACAGGGTGAGAGAAAAGCCCCTGGAAGAAAACACGTTGTGTGCACTGGCCTTGAGTTAGCTCACTGGCCCAGCACCCTAAAGTCAGTCATATATAGCTAGCAACTCCATCATATAAATTATAGCTGTAATCTGAATGCAACTGTTATTCCATCAAACAAACTGCAAACTTTTTACTGATGAAAATCCCAAAAACAGTATGAACTTTTTGTTATTGTGCAGCCACTTCATGATAATGTATGGCCACGGAAATCAAACATGACAGAGAATTTTTTGATAAAGCTGCTTGGTTTATTAACATAATATATGATTATTGAGGGTTATTTCTCCTGGTGGTTAAATATTTTCACATTGTTTAACATAATTATTTTAAAACATGATTAAAAAGTACTTTAAAAAGTACAGAAATGAAGTTGTTCAAATTTTCTTTACTAATTATACCCTGATTCATATCATATCATGATTTTCATACTGACAGAGGAAGGCAAGGGTTCTTTTTGAACTTCTATTGAAATTGATCTAAAAAAACCCCTCTTAACCACAGGTTTAGGTCTCATTGAGCCATGTCCAGACATATGTGGCTTAAAAGCCTTATACCATAAATAATTTTTCATATCTCTAACTCAAAATATTGTACAGTCCTGTTTAAGGTAATGCCTGCAAGCTCATAGCTTGCTAACACCCTTGTCCTGGCTCACCATTCATCTCAGAATTATTTTTAAAACTAAGACCTTGCACCAAAGTCATTTCAGGCACTTATTTACATATGTGTAATATTTCTTCAGGCATCAGAAGACATTATAGTAGATTCTAAATTCCAATTTAAATGTTCACTGTACACCCAGAGGGACTCTCAAATTCAGGCTTTAAAAAGATCTATGGAGAAGCCTATGTAAAAAGCAGCTGTTTCTTCCTTTGCTCAGAAATTAATGAAAGATTTATTTAGTACTTAATGTAGTCTGCAGCAAGGAAAGTTTTAATTGAAAAGTGTCTTATAAGCACGTAAATGTTGAACTCCAATTCCATTTTGATACTGTAGGAAAGTTTTTGAGATATAAATGTAAAGGCAGTCATTTTAAATTATATTTATGTAAATTTATAAGAGTTGTGAAAGTTAATTTCGTTTCCATTTTCTCTGTTCAGAGCAGTGTACAAAGATGCTGATTTGTATCTCATGGATTCTCCTTTTGGATATTTAGACATTTTTACAGAAAAAGAAATATTTGAGAGGTACTGTATGTTTTGAAACGCTGTACTTAAGAATTCCATCAAATGGCTTAATGTAAAACCAATAACAGAAATCTCCCTCTAATTGGTACAGAATTTAATAACACTACAAAAATACAGAAGTGATCAAAATAATACCTTTGGGGGATGTTATTTTATAGAATTTTTGTGAGTGAACATTTTGTGTTAGCGTTAGGATGGCATACTTTGTATAGCAGGCCTGGGCCATATTGAACCTGCTGTAATCTATTAATCCCAGAGTGTAAAACTTTATATCTGGTGCATCTGTGTGCCAGCAGTGCTCTCAGTTTAAAATTTTTATCTACTTCATCAGTATACATTTTTACAATTTTTTTTTTAAAGAAATTATAATTGCTGAAAGAGTGGTCACCTGAAAGTGCTAGCTGACCAAGAGATAAACAGAATGTTGGCCAAACACATGGACTGCTGGCTTAGCGTAGCTCAAAACATCAGGGATACACGCTGCCATCCATGAACTTTTCAGTCACCAAATATTTGAAGCTTTGAAATTGAGCTAATAGATCTAAGTAATGCTGAGATGAGAAGAAATATTTCATTTTCATGCTGAACTGTACTTTTTGGATTGATCTGAAAATGATTAATTTTTCCCCCTCCTTTGGCTTCTGCACTAAAAACGCTCATCCTTTTACGCATTCCAGCCTTACCACCTCCTTGTAGTTTGAGGGAGCTGTTCATACTTGGAGGGAGGCAGGTATGGATTGAAAATGGAAGAGATAAAAGCAGTGTCTAATTATGAAAAGACAAAATCTAATTTTTAACTCTTTCATTTTTTGTAGCTGTGTGTGCAAATTGATGGCCAATAAAACTAGGATATTAGTTACTTCAAAACTGGAACATTTGAAGATTGCTGACAAAATATTAATCTTACACGAGGGGAGCTGCTATTTCTATGGAACATTTTCTGAACTTCAGGGTCAAAGGCCAGACTTCAGCTCAGAGCTGATGGGATTTGATTCTTTTGATCAGTTCAGTGCAGAGAGAAGAAATTCAATTATTACTGAGACTCTCCGACGATTTTCCATTGAAGGAGAAAGCACGGGATCACGAAATGAAATAAAGAAGCAATCTTTTAAACAGACATCAGATTTTAATGACAAAAGGAAGAACTCCATAATTATTAACCCACTTAATGCAGGCAGGAAGTTATCGATAATGCAGAAGAATGGGACACAGGTCAATGGTCTGGAAGATGGCCACATTGACTCACCAGAAAGAAGGATCTCATTGGTACCTGACCTGGAACAGGGAGATGTGGGTCTACCTCGAAGTAACATGTTAAACTCTGACCATATGCTGCAATCTCGGAGGAGGCAGTCTGTGTTAAGTCTGATGACAGGCACCTCTGTGAACCAGGGGCCACGTGTCTCCAAAAAGGGAAGTACAACATTTCGGAAAATGTCTATGGTGCCTCAGACAAACCTGTCTTCTGAGATAGATATCTACACTAGGCGCTTGTCTAGAGACAGTATCTTGGACATAACTGATGAAATTAATGAAGACGATTTGAAGGTGCGTGTTGATTTACTTGATCTTTTTTTGATATGGTGATAATTCTGAGCAATAATACCCATTTGTACCTGACTCTATAATTTCTAAAACAATATTTCCTGTGGAATATCTTTTTTTGATATCTGTGAATATTTTTTTAAATTCAAATACTATCTTGAAATTCTTAAAAATGTTTCTTGTTCTCGGACTGCCTAGCTCATGTTCTGGTAAAAATAATAAACAGATGGGTAAGCTGGATTTTATTCTGTTTTTATGGATGTGCTGGAAATCATCCAGTTAAGGTTGAGTTCTGTGCTGACAACTGGAGCAAAGTTCCTTTCTTTTTCTTATAATTAACAACATTACATGGTGAAGTATTTTTCTTTCCAAGGTTTTTCCCCCCCATTTTTTTAAAAAAGTTGATTTTCACAGGATAGGAAAATTTTCTGTAGTAGTTTACTATGTGGAAAAAAGTCTAGAAGAAACACTGAAGCTCAGAATTTGCTGAAGCACTGTCCATTTTTTTTTTTTGCTTTATTCTGAGCAGAATAAATATCCCTTAAAATATCTACGAATTTACTTTAACAGCATATTAATAACCTACATTTCATTATACATTGAAAGAAAATTGCTGTTGATTAACTATTACTTGACTTTTAGAAGTGCTGGACAAGTCTTTGTTGTTTCTTTCAGTGTTGTCTGAACACTTCAAATTATCTGTAAATTGTGTTGTTATAGCAAAGATAATTTGACCACCCAGTATCTTCCTTTCCAGATATTATCAGGCAATTTGAATCATAGAATCATAGAACGATTTGGGTTGGAAATCTTAAAGATCATCTAGTTCATCTAGCTGGATCTTGTTCACCTAATCAACCAGTCACCTAGTTCAAGCCCCCAGCTACAGATGAGGACACTTCCCACTAGACCAGGTTGCACGGGGCCCCATCCAACTTAGCCTTGAACACTTCCAGGGATAGGGCATCCACAGCTTCTCTGGGCAACCTGTTCCCGAGCCTCACCACTCTCACAGTGAAGAATTTCTTCCTAATGTCTAATATAAATCTTCCCTCTTTTAGTTTAAAGCTGTTCCCCCTTGTCCTGTCACTACATTCCATGATAAAGAGTCCCTCCCCATCTTTCCTGTAGTCCCCCTTTAGGTACTGGAATGTCATTATAAGGTCTCCCTGGAGTCTTCTTTTCCTTGAGCTAAACAACCCCAACTCTCTCAGTTTGTAGCATGAATACTACAGTTCAATTATTTGGAGTCAGCAGAAAGAATGACAGGTTTCATGTGAATTAGCAAAATGAATGACAGCATTTGTGTGACGGAAATTTTCACATATAGGTACTATTGTCATTGTAACTATGGTCTTATCAATTCTTTGTCAGGAATGCTTTACTGATGATGCTGAAAGCATGGGTACTGTTACCACATGGAATACGTATTTCAGATACATTACTATCCACAAAAGCTTGATTTTTGTACTAATTTTATGTGTGACTATCTTCTTACTTGAGGTAAGAGAATCTGTTCCCATTGTCATTTTACTTCAAACAATGTTTCTTCAAATTATGTTGTTTGTGATAGAAGTATAAAGGGATAAAGCATCAAGACATTAGCTGATGCATGTATTGACCTGTGGCAACTGCTGTGAAAATAATATTTTTTGGATATAATTTCTCTACTGCTTAGTTGAACATTGCTCACCAAAAATAATGATTAGTACATGACAACAGAAGACCCACCAACTAAATTACCTCCGTTATTTCCTTCTGTGTTGTAAACAAATTGTTGTCCTGAGCTTGTCTCTTGTTCACAGGTGAATGATCTTACATTTTCTATGAAAAGATATCTTTACAGAGCCTTGGGAATTTAACGTATGAGAGTCGCTTTTAAAAATTAGTTATTAGCTTTTCTCTCAGTGAAAGAAGAATGGGTAATAATGCAGAAAGCTGAGTGCCTCTGATGGTATTTAAAGATGGGTGGGATTTTCCTGCAGTGTGCAGGGAAGACTTTTCTCCAAGTACAGTGGAAGACACTGTCAGAACATGTGCTGAAGAAATTCTGCCTGATCATGTGCCTGATCATGCAAAATCTGATTATTTTTCCTGTAGTGGATGTTGTCTGCTTTTTGTCTTTCCTCAGTTCAGGAAAGGCTTTTAACATATCTACATAATCTTCTAGTATCCTCTTTTGTGATTAATATCCTAAATCAAGAGTTCTTCCTGAGGCATGAAACAAGTTTCAGAGAAAAGACTGTGATTAATGGGGGCTGCATTCATATGCCAACTTACAATATATAGCACCATTTTCTCTTGACATTTTTCAGCATGAATCAAAAGAAGAATCCACTAGGAATATAGGATTACTTTCTGTCTGATTGTGCAAGTGAGGGGTTTTTAACAATTCTAAGTTGACATTCGAATTTCTCTTAGTATCATCAAACCTGGAGAAGGATATGACAGTAATGTTGCATTCTGGATGGCTAAATTAATTCTTCTGGAACAGATGACTTTGTATCTGGAGCTTGGGTCTTGTTTGAGATCCCACATTTTTAAACTACCTCCAACAGCAAGATTGAGTATTTTAATGCATAGCTTTTCTTATTATTTAAGTTCTATTTTCATGATGTGGAAAATGGAATTCCAAGCATACAACAGCAAAGTTAAATGTGATTTGTACAGAAAAAGGAAATTTTAACTTTGAGGTATATGACTCTATATTCAGTGTACATTTCTAGTATTGGTTACAGGTTTTTGCTTTTTAAATTAGACTAAACACTTACTATATAATTTAAAAGCCTCATCTTCTGATGGAGAACAAATCTGATGACAATGAATATCTGTCCATCAGAGTTAAACTCCCCAGTGTAACTACTGTTTAAATAAAATCCCACTGATAAATTAATGGGCTGGAAGATATTCAGATACAGCACAAACTATATAGCCTCTATTAAACCTCTGTGTATGAGATGAAATACCATGCAAGATGAGTACGTGGCCTGTGCTAGCCCTTCTGGCTGTAGGTGATGAGGAAAGTCTAGTGCTAAACACTGAAGCATTGAACTAAGAGAGTAGCGACAAGTAAATTGAAAGTGGAATTTTAACAGCCTTTAGAGCTGGATGGGACTATTGTGAAAATGCTAGATATTTTATTTTAGATTTAGAATGGATTACTTTATATTACGGATCCCAAGGTGGGTCCACAGAGGTCACCGTAAATAGGCCATCGGTTGTACATTCTTCCTAGACTTGTGGAGTGTGTATGTGTGTGTGTCTGTGTGTAGCTCACTTGAGTGGCTCAAAACAAATTTCCTAGATGTAGGATCCAGAGACAAGAGTTGCTGAACTGCAGGAAAAGCAGTTATGCGTGAAAACATTAGAAAAGTTTAGTATTCTCTTACAATATCATCTACCACTATCTTCCAACAGAAAGAAATGATCGTCTTCTGAGGGGAATCAAGATCAGAACAGAATTCTGTTGAGAGACATAGAAATACTGTTGTGAAGGAAGCCTGATCCTCACAAATATTTAAATTTAAATTATCATGGTCCCTCCTTAGTTATTTAATGTAAAATCTGCAAAAATTTGTAGTCCCCAAGGGTGGAGACTTTAATTATGTGCTGATGCATTATCATAACACATTCCTGTACCAATGCCATAAAAATGTATGGAAGAGGATCCCAGAAACAATGAGGACAGCTCCAGAAGGAATGCCTCCTATTTCATTATGTTGGCCCACAGCATCAGAGATGGATGTTGGTGGTATGACAGTAGAGGTTGAACCTTCCCACCAATATCCCATTACATGTTGTTGCCATGTGACAGATGGCAGCAGAGGGGCAATCTGACAAATGCTGTTGGACATGGAAATGCATATGAAGCAGAGGTGTGTCACTGAATTCCTCCTTGTGGAAAAATGGCACCCACTGATGTTCATTGACTCTTGCTGAATGCTTATGGGGGCCAAACAATGGATGTTATCACAGTGAGGCAGTGGGTGGTGCCTCACTGTTATTTCAGCAGCAGTAACAGCGACAAAGACAAGCCACGTTCTGGATGACCATGCAGATTTTTATGAACTCTTGTTCACTGCTGGTGAAGAGGCATAGCTAATGGTGGTCACTATATTGAAAAGTTGTGTTTTGTAGCTGAGAATTTGCTGTATTAAATAGTATCATTGTGCTCTTTGTATTTGTTGTAGTTTCCATGGAAATAAATTTTCAGAGTGGCCTACATACATTTAGACTACATACATAAAAGAAATCATAAGCAGAAAAAGAGACAGACTGAAATGTAGTGGCCTACATGAAGATCTCCACTAACTCAGAGAACAGACAACATGATTTGTTATAGAGAATGCTTTGATTGGGCACAGTAAATAGAGCTGAAATCCATATCTTAAAACATGCTAAAATAGATTATGTGGAGAAGTATGTAAAACCAGCAGCCAAACAAGATCAGATAAATAGATATGTCAAAGGTAGGTATCACTTGGCAGGAACAGTAATGCAAGGGTAAAAATGTTAAAGGTTTTGAATAATTGCCTTTGAAGATATTGGGAAAGAGAGCTTTTTTTCTTTTTCTTTTTTCTTTTTTAAGAGCTATCTAGAAATATTAGCCTTGAAAACTTAAAATATGTTAAAGCATACACTGAATATTCCTTGTCATTCGGAGTGCATTAACAAGCCTTTGTTAATGGTATGGTAAAAAATAATAGAAGAATATTTAGGCACTTGAGTGCTTGATTGTAATAAAAGTCTAAATGTAGCTTTGCTAGTGGGATGCACTAAATGGTTTCTGTGGAAGGAGGAGCCGATCTGACAAGGTTTTGCTTCAAGGAAGTTTGATTTCCATGCATTTACAATGTTCTCTCTCCAAACAATTATAAAACAAAAAAAAAGTAAATGAGAAGAACATAGTGTGACAAGACAAAAAATTAACTGTTTTCTCTGGTCACAGGTGGCTGCTTCTCTTGTTCTGCTATTATTTCTTCAAAAGTAAGTAGTTATGATCATTTATTGAAGGATTGAGGAATCCTTTACATTGAGTTTTGCTATAAATAATTAATAAATTCTGCTAGAAGTCCATATGGATGGGCACTAGCTTAAGTTCAATAAAATGATTCATAGATGGATGTGGTACTCGTTCTTCTCTAAGTGCTAACATTTGTATGGTTTGTGTCTTGTTACTGAATGCCTTACAATGACAGAAGACATTTCCTGAGTCAGTTCACTCTAGAGATGTGTGGACTTATTTCTGAATATGTTGTGGTTCACCATTTTCTTTCAGTGACGAAGGATGAGACATTTGCTCCATCCCTGGAGGTGTTCAAGGCCAGGCTTGATGGGTTTCTGGACAGCCTGATGTAGTGGTTGGCAACCCTGCTCGTGGCAGGGGAGTTGGAAGTAGATGATCTTTGAGGTCCCTTCCATCTCAAGCCATTCTATGATTCTATGATTCTATTTCATAGGATAGGATAATTCATATAGAATAGGATATTTAATAGGATATTAATAATAAATGACTGTAATAATATATAACAAATCATTAGCTTAGTTTTAAAAGAAATGAACATTGCAGTACTATTTGTTTAATAGAGAAATTAAAAAGAAACTTGCAATTTCTGATAATGCATTTATTTTTTATTTATATCACACAGTAAAGCTGCAAAAGTAAATGCAACACAACCACAAAACGCTACCAGTGACAACCCTCCTGTGATCATCACGGACACTAGCTCCTACTACATGATTTACATTTACGTGGGAATTGCAGATACCCTGCTTGCCATGGGAATTTTCAGAGGCTTGCCTCTTGTGCATACACTGATAACAGTATCTAAAACTCTTCATCAAAAGATGGTGCACGCAGTTCTTTATGCACCTATGTCAACATTCAACTCTTTGAAAGCAGGTAACTTGGATGGAGACTGACTGACTTATGTATAGGTTTTATTTTAATTAAACAGTTTTTATTCTGCTAAAGGATACTGCTGCTTTCCATTCAAACTGTCAATCAAGCTGGATGATAAAAGTTTGCTACATAAAGTGATTTGTGAATCTAATGGTTGCACTTACTTTAAGTCTGACATATTTCAGTTGTCAGTTCTGATTCTGAAATAACACCTCTAAGTTGGCATTGAATGAGAAAATTCATTGTTAGAAGTTTGAGGCAATAAAACCAGAAGAGGTTCTAATGAATAGCCTTTGTCTAAAACTGTAATAGAAAAGATATAGTCTAAAGATATGTGGTGAGTGACAAGGAATCAGATACGGATGATAAATAGTGCTTTATTTCATGAGTAGTCTTACTAAAATGGCATAAAACATCAGATGGTGTGAACAATGGTATTCATATTCAAATTTGGCTCAGAAGTTGATACAGAGTTCATTACATAACTGGTGCAACAAGTTCTGTTTGCTGCTGTACATGAAATTCCTTTCCCATACCCTACTTAACTGGTACATACTGGATTACAGGAAGCATTGGTAAATGACAATATAACATAGGGTTTTCCTTCATTTTCCCAGTATATTCTTAGTTCTGTTGTTATTTTGTGGTTAACACATTATATATACTCAGAAGCTAAGAAACTAGTGTACAAACTTGTACAAACACTGATGTACAAATTGTCTGTGTATGAGCAAAGCCTGATGCATAAAGGGTACAGACATTATGGCTTGTGACTCTGTTTCTGTCCTGTTTTACATGTCAGTTTGTTTTAACTAATTTTTTTTTGAGTTTTTATGAGATTCCAAGAGCTGAAACAGAAATTGTAGAACCAAATTTGTTCATGATGTAGCTCCATTAAGCTGTAATGGAGTTGCTTGTACTAGAATAAATCCTGTACTTACCTCTAATCTTTTGTATTCAGAAAAAAAGAAAAAAAAACCGTTTTTTTGTTTTGTTTTGTTTTGTTTGTTTTGTAAAAGTAATACATGTAGGATTTTGCGGGGAGGGTGTTAAAATGTTTAATTAATTTATTTATTATTTTTTTTTCTTAATCGTAGGTGGTATACTTAACAGATTCTCTAAAGATACAGCAATACTGGATGATTTACTTCCACTGACAGTATTTGATCTCATTCAGGTTTGTAGAATAGAAGTTCTCGATTTTGATGTCTTTCAGCATTGTAAATTTTCAGTTGTACATCAAGGGAAAGAAATTGTATAATGAGAAGAACGAACAACAGAAATTAAATCCCAACATTCTCTTTCTTTCAGTCTGTATGTCTATTTACATAGCTGCTTATCTTGTAAGTCAACTTCATTGCTTCTGTTTTTAGTCCTTGACCATATGTCTAGCTACACTCTTTGTGCAAACCACTTTCAAGTACTCAGGCTCAGAAACATTTCTGGTCTGCAGTCTCCTTCAGTATAAGTCCACATTCACCTTCAAAGATGTAAAGGGCATTCCTTGGTTCCTTACAGTTATTTTGGATCAAGATGAATATTTTTAAATGCTATCTTTTTGTTGCAAACAGTAATTTTCAAGAGAAAACCTGCTTAGTCTCTTCTGTTTCTAGTTTGATAGCATCAACCTTAATTTACCTTTTGTCTTGTGTTGACTATATTTTTTCTTTTATTTTCTGTTCTCTTATCATCTGCAGACTCTCTTCCTGCCTGCCTTGTTTGGCAGTTTCACACATGATGATACGCTTTCAACTCTCATTTGGGCAGTTCTACTTTTTTTTTCCTCCTTTTTTTTTTACTTTTTCTTCTTTTTCTGATAACTTTGACTGCCAAACTTTGTCTTTTATCCTTTGCATCTTCATGGCTTTCACTGAGTCTCTGGGATTTAAGCTGAGTCTGTGAGACCCTTGTTAACCACTTGTTATGAAAGAGAGCTTTTGGGCTTAGGAATTCTTTGGAGGAATTTTATGCCCTAAGCGTTGTAGAACTGCAGACTTTTTTTTTTTTTTTTAATGGGAATGCTTGGTGCCAGTATAACTGCTGGGAAACTCCACGTATTGCAAGATCTTGATGAGTTTTGAATAACCTCCAGTGCATTTGCACTGAAGAGAACACTGAAGAAATACAAAGACAGAGACAATTCCAGTACTTCTTCTAGAGGCTGCCTTTCTTTGTTACGCATTCTGCCTATTCTGAGACTCTGTGGCTCTGTATGGATCCCAGCTCACTTCAGTAGAGTCTCAGCACTAGTGTTGACATGCTCTGTGAATTTGCTCTGATTTGCAGTTCTTACAAACATGATGATCTGGTTAAAATAAAGTCCCTTTTCCTATCTTTTGTTAGTAATTGGAAACTTTGCCTCTTGACCTTAGAGAGACCAGTGCAGCTCCACCTTAAGATATTCAAGAAAATTACAGCATTACTTTGTGCACTGCTAAAGTCATGAATCTTTGCTGAATGAGTAAATGTGGACATTAAGCCATTCTCTGAATTGCTGATGTCATCTTCATTGTGAATAATATTCACTGCTGTCTTTTCTGGTGTATTTTTTGTTTGCTTCTGACATTCTGGATCTGCCATGGAGGAGTTATTCCAAGCTGATTTTTGTTAGTCCATCTCTGTGTCAAACTCTACACAAGAAGCTGACTAGCTTTTCATATTTCAAGGATAAAAAAACATAATCTCTAGATATAGCTTTTCTGTTCTGATGCCTTTCAGAAGCTAACCTGTAATACCTATTGGTACAACTCTTTCTCTTGAATGTCATGTGTACAGGCTCCTGGACATGCATGATGAGTTGCCCTGTCTTTCCTGTCTCTTCTGGAGAAGATCATTAAATCTACCCAGTGTCATGAACACTTTTTACCAGTCATTCCCTCATAAGACATTTCTGTTGATCTTCTGTAGATTCTGAATTGTTTGGCAGTTTCTGACTTCCATTGACATTGCAGTGAACAATGTCAGATTCATCTGAAAGACGCACAGAAATTATGACTCTATATGTTGGTTATTGCAGAGTCACAGGATGGTTGAATTTAGAATAGATCTGTGGACATAGGCCATAGGGGACAGTGAAACACTAGGACCTCTTCAAACCTTCTGTTCAAAGCAGGGTCACCTACATCCAGATTGGATTTGGGATACCCTCAAGGGTGGAGACTTCACACATTCTTTGAGCAACATGTTCCAGTGTTCGACTGTCCCTACAGTGAAAAAGGTTTTTCTTATATTTAAATGGAATTTTGTCTATTTCAGCTTGTGCCCATTGCCTCTTGTCCTTTCACTGGTTGACAATTAGAAGAGTCTGACTCTTTCTTCCCTACTCAACCCCAGACACCTATACCCAGTTGTGCAAACAGAAAGAAGACCTAATAAATTTTACATCAATGGCAAGAGATAGTGTCTGTGACATTTTCTCTGACGGCCATTTGTCAAAGTATGAATTACAGCCAGCTAATGACTGCAATAGCATTGCAACGAGTTTAAATGCCTATGTCAGTCTTCCACCAGTACTTACAGTGGCATATAATAATAATAATAACCTAATGTTTAATATTATCTCACTCATAAGATCATAGTGAACTCACTAGAAATTTATACCTACGGTCTTAACCACATTTTCCCAAAATAATGAACCACCATTGGTTAACTGAATTGGTTGTCGCTGTCATCACCACTTTGAACCCTGCATGAAGTCTCTACTACTTGTTGCATTTTCTAAAATGAAGACATACAGGAAGCACTGGAGTAAGTCTCCTGGTCTGGCCTCCATCGCAGCCCTAAAAGCTCATCATCTGAGGTCGCTGCAGCACAGTCCTGTGGCTTCTAATTGATCTCTATGAACTCTCTGCTGGCATTCCCTGAGCATATACCAATATAGCCAGCTTGTGTGTTGATTTTCATTACTGATATTTTGCAGAAAGTGTTACTGTCCGTTTGTTTTTACATTTGGTTTGTTTTTCGAACTTGTGAGAGAACACTAATTTTCATATTCAGCTTTTTAGTGAAATACCTGTTGGACCGGCAGTGAGAACTATATAGTACGATCATGGTCTTCGCAAAATTTAAGTAAATGATGGAAATGGGAATTAGAACAGCCACTGTGTTACTCCATGATCTCAAGTAACCTAAGAGCTCTATAATATGGCAGATGTCATTTGAATAATGCATTTTCTTAATAGTAAAATACATAGATATATATATATAGAAAGGGTACTAAATTCTGCAGTTTGAAATAATGAATAAACACAAATTCATTCTTGTGTTTCTACAGACCAGTGCTATACAGCCTGTACAAGCACAGCCCAAGTGTGTCAGCATTCTTTTAATAGAAAAGGGTAAAGTAATGAAAGAAATCTTTAACTAGTTCATCTGTAAATTTTTGTTCATAAACTTTGATACTGCCATTGCATTTATTGTATTTCTGATGAAAACATAGTGTAGGAAGCCTGTGTTGAACACTAATGCTAGTCTGACTGTGAAAGACATCAGACTTGGAATACTGGAAATTCAAATAATTCCTTGAAAGCATGTAGATGTAACAGCTAACACACCAACTGCAAGTATCTACTTAATGTGAAATTAGCTCTGTTTTCCAACCATTTATTTCTTGAGATATCTCAATGGGCATAAACTGAAACACAAGAGGTTCTGTCCGAGCAGCAGGAAGCACTTCTGTGCTGTGTGGTTGGCTGAGAACTGACACAGGTTGCCCAGAGCCTATGGAGTTTCCTCCTTAGAGATCTTCAAAAGCTGCCTGGATGTGGTCCTGGGCACCTTGCTCTGGATATCTCTGCTTGGCAGGGGTTGGACCATATGGACAAAGAGTTCCCTGCCAATCTCAGCCATCCTGTAATTCTGCGAGCTGGTCAGTTACAGTGATGTTTCAATGTGATCATCATTTTGTAGTTGCCTTCTGCTGATAACTTTGCAATTTGAGGTAGTGAAGTGTAAAAAGTAACACCCTGATATGAAGTCAAATTTTGCTATTCTGCATACATGGATGTATTTGTTTTTCATCGATTTAGTTATGGGACAGAAACAGCCCAAGTGCTTAAGTGCTTCTAGAGTAAAGACCAAAGCTTGACTTAAATAAATCTGTCTGGAAATACTGAGGATGAGGTCTTAGGAGAACTGTAGTAGTCTCTGGTAGATTAAGTAGATTAACTTGAATGATTTTTCTCTTTTGAGTCATCTGTCACTTTAAAATGTCTTTTTTTTTAACTTCCTGAAATTAACTTTTCATTCTGTAAGACCTTTTACAACTCATCTCCCGTCTTCTGATCAGGATGACTAGAATCACTAGTTTCATATGTAGGTTACAGTCCATTGCACAATTTATCATGTACCATTTCCCATTTTTTCTGACCCTTGGAAAAATTGATTGGCCCAGAATCTGCAGGAGAGTGGCACTGAGCTTCTGACAGCCTAGCACACCTAGCCCAGACAGGAC
The DNA here is from genome assembly GCF_002078875.1 of Numida meleagris. Classification (NCBI taxonomy): domain Eukaryota; kingdom Metazoa; phylum Chordata; class Aves; order Galliformes; family Numididae; genus Numida; species Numida meleagris. The sequence continues at coordinate 24,762,061 of NC_034409.1, read as the reverse complement.
AGGGACAGCATCAGTAGGCCTGAAAGATGGCTGCAGGTACAGCAAGTATCATTCTTACAGTTTTAACTGAAGTGTGAGTGCAAAAGCTACTGTTTTTGTGTGTATGTGTTTGAATTCATAATTTAGAAGTTTGCAGTACTGTCTGTACTACAGAAAATGTTTCTTCCATGTATTGGGAAAGCCATTCCTATAGGTTGTGGGTCTGGTCTCAGTTATTCATGATCTTTTCATGAAGGCTTGTTCTCAGCTGCAAGTACTACTTAAGTTAGCACTTTATGGTTATCAAAACAATACGTAGTTGCCGTGGGAAGGAAATTCATCACCAATCTCTAGTCTACAAAATGGCAAGTTTACTATATCAATAGTATTTTTCTTTCATTCTACAGTTAATACTGATTGTGATTGGCGCTATAACAGTAGTCTCAATATTACAACCCTACATCTTCCTGGCATCAGTGCCTGTGATAGCAGCCTTTATTGTGTTAAGGGCATACTTCCTCCACACTTCTCAGCAGCTGAAACAACTGGAATCTGAAGGTATGAGCAACAAAATTGGTAGACTACTAAATCCACAATAAATCAATTGAGAAGTGATTCACCCTGTCACCTCTTCTTTGCCTTTTCTCTTGTAAGATGCCATTGTCTCTGGGAGTAGAACACATACCTCCTTAAAAGCACTGCTGTTACTGATCCAGCCAATACTGAGTGCTCTGCTGCCAAAGAACAATGGAGAAGACCTATTTAAAGCTGGGATTTATCACCACTGCAGCTGAAAACAAATAAAGTCCTGAAATACAGTTTTCTTGAGAGTAAACTTGACTTGAAAAATTGTGATCAGATTTAGTATGTGCCTCACAAGTTTGGTTTTTTTTTAATAAGAAAACTTTAGAATCTCAATACATTTCTTTTATGATTGCAAATAATTCTTTTTTTTCTGAATAAGTTATTTGACTAAATTTCTTCCTCTCCCCTATTATCAGACTAACATATTCCCAGTAAAATGGAAAAACTGATTCTGAAGTGTGGGTCTGCAGATCAGGACTGTGGTCCGGCTTTACAAAAAATTGGCAGATCTCCAGTCCGTTGTGAATCATCTTTCCTTTTACTCATGCACAACTTTAAAATTCCTCAGATATAAATCTCAATTTGTTTAATATTTAGAGGGGTTTAGCACAGGCATGCCACTTTTTATGTAATGCAAAGTCTCCTTAAAGTTACCACCATGTCAGGAGAGTGGAATCCAGAGCACTGAAGTACTAAAAAAAACCAACACCCAAACTTACATGATGGAGTTCTCAGAATTGTAGGAATTAATTTTGGCTGGAGAGGAGCCTTCTTTCTCTTGTGACATCTTACAGCTGACCAGGAGTTTCTCCAAGCAATATGCTGACTGTGAGGAATTAATGATGTCAATTCCTGGCAAGACACTGATTGGAACTTCAACCCATTCATGCAAACGCTGCTGTATATCCTGTGCTAGAATTACTTCAGCCATGTACGCCAACAACATACACAAATTAAACCAATGACAGTAGTTACACTGCTAGGAGTCAGAGCACAGGGCTGTGTATTTGTGTTATATCAAAAGTATTTTCTTATGAGTGTTTATGATGTTTCTAATTTAAACACTTTACAGCTCGGAGCCCAATATTCACACATCTTGTTACAAGCTTAAAAGGACTGTGGACGCTGAGAGCTTTTGGGCGGCAGCCGTATTTTGAAACCCTATTTCACAAAGCTCTGAACCTACACACGGCAAACTGGTTCCTCTACCTGTCAACTCTGCGCTGGTTTCAGATGAGGATAGAAATGATTTTTGTTGTCTTTTTCAGTGCAGTGGCATTCATCTCTATCATAACCACAGGTACAGTAACTTTACTGGAATACAGAAATGCAAGTTTTGCTTCTGTTTAACAACTCATCTATGGACACTTCTGATGACAATAAACCATTGCACAGTTCAGCATGCATTGGAGTCACTGATTTAAGTATGTCAGAGAGAAGAAATTGTGTTTTACTTAAAATAAAAGTTATACCACTGTTGTCTGCTATTGTAGAAGGCTCGTTGAAGGGACTAGTTTGCAAATAATATCTGAGGGGCCACAACTTTCTTTTCTTGACCCTAATTGCTATAAAGTAATCTTGTGGTTTCTAAACCACATAAACATAACCATGTGAATGTACTCAGTGAAAAGCGTGGATGGTGATTATCATCTGTATAGCTTGAAGTTTTTTAGTAAATTGCGGTGAATATTCCTCTCATTTTACAAATGGCTGAGTAAAAATGGAAAGATTTAATGATCTCTTAAAGCCACGTCAATAGCAAAGTACTCATTCAGTTTTCTAATTCCCATGTATTGACCCATTTGCTGGTGTGAATATTTGCAAATTCCATTAAAAATCACTTCCAGAATGGCTCACCACTCCTAATAAACCCAGTACACAAAGGAGAAACATTATACCTTACTATACCTTACTATACCTTGCTATACCTTACTGTTCCACCTGGATGCTGGGCCAGGCATAGCCAGTCGTTGACAAGCAGAGTAGGAGCTGAAAGTTCCCAATGAAAACTGAATAATTTAGATTTGTGGAAAAATTCTGCAAGTTTAGTTACAAATAACTTTTAAAGCAGTTTTTAATTCAGTATGCTCTCATTTACATTTTTTTTTTGATTTTCATTCTCAGGCATTATACTCCCTCTCCTCTCAGTTTTACATTGAACTTTTTGTTCAGGATCAGTGTTATGACAGCTGATAAGCAAGAATTCAGTGATACTGAGAGAGAAGTTTTTTATTCTAACAATATCTGAGTTTCACTTGATCATATTTTACAGCTGATCATACTTTACTTGATCAGACATACACTCTATGGTTCTATGATTCTATGATACCAAGATTTAATTGCAAAAGCAAGATCAGGGTTTTTAGTGAATTCAGTGACAGAACCAGGAGTTTAATTGATGAGTTAACTGTCAGTCCTCTTGTATAACTGACAAATCCAGGCTTTTTTCCAGGAAATAAAAGGGAGAATTTGAACATACATTTTAAGATGTTATATGTATCTTATATGTAATGTATGAAATATATGTTTATTTTCTGATCTCTGTTGGTCTTTTATTTTCATATAAATTAAATGTTTTTCCCTGTGCAGGTGATGGACCAGGTAGAGTGGGCATTATTCTTACTTTAGCTATGAACATCATGGGAACCTTGCAGTGGGCAGTAAACTCAAGCATAGATGTGGATAGCTTGGTAAGCATAAAGTGTACTCTACTGTGGTTTGTTTGTTTTGAGGAGCTGCTTTACTTTGTTGATTATGGGTGTTCATTGAGTTATTATCAGACCTGTATATCAATGGAATGTGAAAAAATTCCCCTTACACCTTTCACAGAAACCTACTGGCTTTGGCACAGCACCAACTGAGTTTTGTTATGATCTGAAATTTTCCTGGATGAGAAAAGAGAGCAGCAAATGCTTGCTCTTGAACATTCAGACTGCATAGCAGTTATGGGAAAACTTCTGAAAGACTTGGAGTTGCTTTGCTATGGTTATATACCTAATCAAACATTGGTCCACTTCAGGGCTTTGCGCAGCAGATTTCAGCGGATGAGGCTGAGCTCCTTTCATGCAAAATCAGTAGCAATTTAAAAATCTTTCCTAGACTTAACTGGTGGTCTTTTTCTGGTTTTGTTTAGAATAACTTATGAAATAAGGCTTTGGAGTTGGACTTGTTGACCTCATTAATTTGTGTAGTTAGTTCATGAATTAAGATTAACGTTAGGCCTTAAGGCAGAACATTTCACAGGATTATCTCATCATCACCTATTTGTTGAGATGTGAAAAGCAGACAGGAAACTCATAAAAGAATACATTTGTTATGGCCGTTTTCATCATACTTGAGCTGAAGTGTATAAAACTTTGATATGTTATTTTAAATGTAATAGTCAATTCTGTCTTACAATTAAGGCATTCTGGGATTTATTTTAGACAGAATTCTTGTGGCAAAATTCATATAAACCATAATTACATCTATTATAAAAAAATCAGAGATAAAAATATTTTGCATCCAGTCATAACCTCTCTGATTCCTAAAGTATATTCTCAAGCCAAGCATTTAAGCACTGGAAAACAAATAACTTTCACAGGAGACAATCAGATCCTGATTAGCTGAAATGAGATGTTTAAAAAAAATGGAGCAGATTTATTTTTTAAATAAGTGATTCAACCGCCCTCATCCTGAAGGAAATCCTTAAGAGCCCCAAAACTGGGAATTAACCACTTGCAACATCTAATCTGTTGTTGACACATACAATTGGTGATAGTCCAGAGAGCTGACTGCCATTCAGGGACACATTTTTTCCCTATCCACCAATTGTTTTATGATGATTCTTACTTCAGTTATTAGTACAGCCTGTCTTGAAGGGCAAGCTGTTTGTGCAAGGGCTTGTTTGCCAGAACTGCAGGACAAGCCAAACATTGGTTCTGTGACTGATACAAAGTAAAACATGTTATTGGTAAGGCATGGTGCTGACTGCAACATTTAATGAACTCTTTTGTATAAGCTGGATCTTAGCCTTATATGGTATAATGTGGTCACTGAAATATAACGATCTGTATGAGAATCGTGTTCATTCATACTGCTTAGTGCAAATTGAAGATGCTTCACACAAGAGCAACAGAAAATCTTGCTATAGGATTCAGAGGGCGCTGGACACTCTAGTGTTTTAAAAAAGAACTTCCCCTTTTTAAAAATACATTGATGCTAAAGCGTCATCTATTAATAGTAACTAGGAAGTAACTCCCTTTCCCCTGAAAAAGAACGTCGCAAATTGCCTTACATGTTTGTGAGTTCTTTTCTCTGCATTAAGACAAACTAGTATACTGGAGCACCAGTTCTATTAATGGCAGTCTTCTCAAGGTGCATCAGTTTATAGATAGATACTATCTATGGTCTTGTTTTGGTAATGGATTGCTGCCCACCCCCATCCCACAGACATTTAAGTATCACAGTTGCCAAGCTCATAGATATTGCTGGCAGAATGGTTTCCTGACATTGAAAAGCTGCTTCTGTGCACAAACAAATAAGAATAGCTTCATGCTTTCAAGGCAATAAAACAGCTTCATTGGGTAATTCAGAGATATTATTTCCTACTCTTTGTCCACATTTGACACTTCCCTCTTTAAAGATCTTTACAGTTATTTGGTTAAAGATGTCCTGCAAAGGCATGTGTGTCTGGCTTAGTGTTCTAGTTTGGTTATATTTCTCTCAAGGGGTACTCAGAGCTCCCAGATTGGTGAGAACTGACACATCTCTGCATGTCTCCAGTTACAGATATGCACACACTGCTCTGAGTGATATCACTTTTGCCCTTCAGTGAGCAGCTGTGACATCCATGCTTACAAGCCAGCACACAAGTGTGCCTGATTATACACGATTACAGGTGGTGGACTTTGGTTGTCAGATAAGTTGGTGTTTTCTGCAAATGATTGAAGCCCATTGCTAAAGGCATGGCTGCTGCAATTAGTACATAACACTAAACTTGTGCTGAATTCTTTTACATGATATGTGAGATACAAGACGTGAGTGAAATAGGTGCAAGGAAAAGGACAGGAAGGTAGGAGAATAGGGAAACAAAATCATGTGACAAAGAAAAAAAAACGTACCAGAAAAAATACTGACCAAGCAGATAAGTAGGTAGCTAATTTGACTTTATTCCACATAGCCTACTTCTTGAGGTTCTGTGATGTCAGCATATGTTTTCAAGCAATCAAAGAGTCTAGGCTGGATTTTTGTTTTTACATATACAGATACTCTCTTCTTTCGAGTGACTTCTGTTCATCTTTATTTGGCTCCAACTGAAAAATCTCCATTGTCTTTTAATACCCCATAATGATTTTGGCACTGCATTTTCTACAGTCCTGATTCTTTATCTGTTCTGTTTTTGTTTTTTTTTTTAAACATATGTGGTCACTCTGACAGCTACCCATTGTTTCATTTAAATGTAGCAGCTAGGCTAGATTTATCTCCTCACTTTGATCATTTCTGCTAATACTCCTTTTGCTTGTTTTCAGTCTTTTTCTTAGCCCTCCCAACAGACTTGCAGTATTTTTAATTTTTTCCTCCGTAAGGAAATAAAAACATAAGTTTTCCAGTAAGTGTTGCCTTTGCAGATAAGCATTGGCTAGACCCAGTGGAATGTTTCAATGCTTTACAAACCTTCTCCTTCACTGATGTGTATCCTGCAGTAGCAGTGCTCAAATTGGGAAGGAAAATTCCTTTCATCGGGGAGCAAGAAATTGCCATGCTTTCACTATTGCCAAGATTACTTATGTAAGGAGATCAAAAAGAATTCCCCACAGAGATATTAAGAACATACTTGCTACACTACATTGTGCCCCACCCTGTACATCACTGGTGCTGAAGAATTAAAGTAAAGTAGTACATGGTAAAGAAGAAGACCAAAAAAATAAGAGGATTGTGAAAAATAATGGTGGTTTTACAGCTGGTTTTCATACTTTCATTTTTCCATGCTAATTTTCTCTTAACCTGTTCAATCGTTAATTTGTAACTGGAAAATGATCTTAGTATGGTCTTCAGAAAACCTGAGAACTGTTACTTAGTCTAGTAAGACATTAGAAATTCCTTGACTGTATAATCTGCATCAGAATAGCAGTTCTCAAAATGAGCTGCAGTCATCCAGAGGTTCACAATATCAAGAAAAACCTGGTAGAACATTTCCTTTTCTGCCTGCAAAGCAGCATGAGAAAGAGCAAAAAAAATCAGTACAAGTTTGAACTAAGTATTTCATTTTTGCAATTTAGAATAGGAGTATCTGAATCATAGAATATCCCCAGCTGGAAGGGACCCACAAGGGTCATCAGCTCCAGCCCTGGGCTCCACACAGCACCACCCAAAGTCAGACCCTATGTCTGAGAGCGCTGTCCAAACACTTCTTGAACTCTGGCAGCTCGGTGCTGTTACCACTGCCCTGGGCAGCCAGTTCCAGTGCCCAACCACCCGCTGGTGAAGAACCCTTCCCTAACCCCCACCTGCCCCTCCCCTGACACAGCTCCATGCTGTTCCCTCGGGCCATGTCGCTGTCACAGAGAGCAGAGCTCAGCGCTGCCCCTCCGCTCCCTGTGAGGAGCTGCAGCCACCATGAGGCCTCCCCTCAGCTCCTCTGCTCTGCGCTGAGCAAACCCACGGGTCTCAGCCACTCCTCATACATCTTGTCCTTTAAACCCTTCACTGTCTTCATAGCCATCCTTAAGATGCTCTCTAATAGTTTTATGTCATTCTTATATGATAGTGCCCCAAATGGCACCCAGCGCAGGAGGTGAGGCCACACAGAGCAGAGGGGACAACCCCTCCCCTCTCCTGGTGGCCATGCTGGGCCTGGTGCATCCCAGAATGTGGTTGGCCCTTCGGGCTGCCAGGGCACACTGCTGGCTCATGTCAAACTTGCTGTCAGCCCAAACCCCAATATGAGCTCTATGACCTATAAGTACCTCCGAAATGTGTCAGCAAAAGATACGAAACCTCAGTATTGAGTATGGTCTGCCTACACAGAACTAGTTTTTGCAGTGACACACTGCACAGGATTTTTTTCCAACTTGAGCCACTGGACTAACCTCCCATAGTATTTCTCAGTTGCACACTGAGCTTTCCAGAGAGCATGTTTTTGAGGAGATGGTGTCATGCAACATTGTCGTTGCAAACTATATGTATCTGGTTTGGAGAAAGTAACTGCTCTCTTTCTAGCAGAAGAATACAGAGCCTTATGGAATTAGTTGTATTAGATTACTTGTAAAAAAAACCTACTTCTTCCACATTCTGTAAATACATATTACATAATAATATTATGAATTCTCGTCCCACATAAGGAAGAGTTTAAGTGATATTAATGAGAAAGTAAATTAAAGATTTTGTAATGTTATTAAAATCACAGTAAAATACAATTAGGCAAGGCTAAAAATAGTGTATTATGCTAGCTAGACATTTTTAGCTGAAAGTAGTAAATATACTCCTTCATTCTAAAGCATTAGTTGGAGAATGTCAATATAGCAGTTAAATTACTGATGGGAATAATAGATAAGAAACTTTCAGTCACCTACACTATGCCTGTCATTATGAATGACAGGAGATTTCAACCTCTGAAAGGAAGAATGGATATCACTGTAAAATGTAATTGACATTTATGCTGCATTCTGCCCAGATCTAAATCATAATGCAAATTACAGAACCAGGAAAGGATCTTTTCAATTGATTTAAAGTACTAAGCTGTCTAAAATATCTTCACATGCAAAGTGAGTGATAAATTTGTCAGGGGAGCTGGAATATGGAGATTAAATTTTATGTTATAAGGCACGACTCTTCGGCCAGGTGGCTTCCTAGCCGATTCTAGCTGATGTGTAATGCTACGATCTCTGGGACAGTTACAGGGATTCCCTTTTTTGTACAAAATTTCATTGCTCTTGATGAATCCAAGAAAGAAGCTCTGATATTTCTGCAGATTCAATATTTCTAAAAATATAAAATTTATGGGGAAAAAAAAGGTACTATCTAGCACCAGTTAAAGTGAATGCATGGTGTTCATTATTGGGGTTTACTAAATGCAGTCAGAAAGAATAAAATGGCCTGTCTCATCTAAGGTCTTCCTGTTTGTATCACCAAAATAAGGGGACATTCATATGTCAACATAATGATTACTATGCCTTTCCATCTTGCACAGTACTTGAAACAAAAATTGCAATCAGTAGGCTTGCATGTTAGCACACTTTTCAGAACTTCTGTCACAGTTTTGTTTTAAGATGCTGAGAGGGGTAAGCAATTTTCCCTGTACTGCCATGAATTATATGTTTGCTTCTGCATGAAAAATCCACCGAATGAGATATTTCAATCTGGAGAGAAGAGCAGGAAGGAATGATAATACATCAAGTAGCACGAGTTTACTGAAGGAATGCAAAAACAGGTTAATAAGGTCAAAGATGCACAAAGATGTTTCTATAATGTCATTAAAGAGAGATGTGATATGGGGAGTACAGATTAGAGAATAAATGCTAATAATAAGGCCTAAATACTCTTGGATGTAATAGATATGTGTGTATGTATTTATATATTTTATTTATATATTTATTTTGCTGAAGACTTAATGGTCAATAAGAATTGACAGTACCTTATAGTTTTCTCTTATTTTCAAAAGTAAAATTCTGGTAAAATGAAGACTCTAGTTAGTAAGATTAGGTGGACTAAGGTGCATACAATCTACAACGTAGAGGAAGCTCACCTTTTTTTGAAGTGAGGGGTACAGTCAGTGGAGAGACACGTACATCACCAGTGATTTGGTCCATCTAAAACTGGAGACTTTAACTAAATGTGATTGGGTTCTGCAGTTTGGCATTTCAGTCAGACCTGTAAGATTGGGCTGGAATAGTGCATACCAATACACTCAGACTGGATGGGACCAGACATCCCACCCCAGAGTTCAGAAAGAACTGTCTGAAAATTTGGCCATCTGGTAACCACCACTTTGAATCAATCCACCAATCTGGTAGTGGTGGCATGTGACCAAGTAACAAATGTGTCTTCTGGCTGAGAAAGAGAGATCAGAAGTCACTGATCCCGCCATCACTTTGTTAGTTGGATGACTGCAAACTTTAGAAACTATGTTGAAGATACAATGCATACAGAGGGAATAAATTCAGATGTGCTGAAATTAGGTTGTGTTAGAATAACTTGATAATTGTGTTTGATGATTTATTTTCTGGACAAAAGTAATGTAGTAGATCTCATCTGTCTTCAGAAAAGCACTGGCTATGGCTTCAGAAATCTGTGGTTTCAGAAATCATGTAAATGAATGAGATCAGGATTATTGCAAGAACTGTAAACTAGTTAATATGTTAGATAGAAAGGAAATGGCATTAAGCTGTAGGTATTAAGCTATAGGGAGGCAACTCAACAAAGATTAGGTTTGTGATTGAGCTTGTTTTAATCTTTTTCTAATGCTCTCAACAAAAAGAAAAAAGATGCATTGAAGAAAACCTCCAAAGGCGCAGAGCTGAAGGGTAGTGTCAGCATGAAGAACACTGAGAGTTAAAAGGTATTAGGTGACCTCAGATGACAAATATGAAACAGATTTCAGTCAACAAAGTACAAAGGCTTAAACGTAGGAACTGCTAATAATAACCTCTCTTGTAAGTAAGGATCTCTTCAGTTAGAAATGTCTAAAGTGAAGGAAAGCTCGGCCAACCATGCTTGGTTACAGGGTGACTATAAGATGTGACTGTGAAGAACAGAATATATATGATCCTAAGATGTGTTAATCAAGATATTCCTAATATAAATAGGAAAGTATCAGCACATTTGTACAATGTTCCTGTAAATGTCATGCAAAATGCTGTATATGTTCTGATCAGACAGGAAAGATTAATTAGAACTGGGATGTCTGGGGAAGGAGAACATATGTTTAGAAAGAGGCTTAAACGTGGATTTTCTTTAGTCTTGGAGAATAAAGGGTGACTGGGTCTAAGATGGCCCTCCATAAATAAATGGGGAAAGCAGTTAGGGAAAAAGAACTTCAGAACTTAAAATTTAAAAATGCCCAAGACCAAACTTGTCCATAGACTTAAAAATATGTTTTATGACCACCTGTCAAGTGAAGTTCTAGCAAAGGAGATGAATTAACTTTTTATTATCTGATCCTTGACCTACTCAAATTCCATGCATTCTGCTTATCTTTGAAGATTAATCATTATTCAAGGAAATTCAGTTTTCAAGTAGGGCAACCCCATATGGAAGGAAGGAGCCGAAGACCCCAAGATTTCTTTCACAATCGTTGTTTTCAGATATACAGCTCATCTGCTGTTTTTACTATACATTATAAAGAGAGCTATTGTGTTCATTTAAAAATAAAGCAAGTGAAATTACATGTTTGGCCAACGTTGGCATTGTACAAGAGAAAAATAATCTAGAACTCTATAATACGTATCTTTCCTTTTTAAATTATACAACAGTATAACTTAGATAGAAAGGAGACTCACTGTTCTGGATAGAAATTAGGAATAATTTGATTTTGTTTGCTTTGATACTGTAGTACAATTAGAATAATGTTTGGTTTGATTCCTAGATGCGGTCTGTCAGCCGAATATTTAAATTTATTGACATGCCAACAGAGGAGATGAAAACCATTAAGCCACAGAAGAATAACCAATTTTCAGATGCCCTTATAATTGAAAACAAGCACGTGAAGGATGAGAAGAACTGGCCATCCGGGGGACAAATGACTGTGACGGACCTTACAGCCAGATACATTGAAGGAGGAACTGCTGTCTTAGAAAACATTTCGTTTTCAATAAGTTCAGGGCAGACGGTAAGGCACTGTTTTATTGAGTTTGGTCTGACTTCTGTTATGCTTTACTATGGAAATGTCATTATAAACCTATTTATTGACTCAGTAAGTTTTTGTAGATAGAAACACGAAATTATTGCAGAACAAAATAATCATCTAAATCACCTGAATGACAGAAATGTCTTCTGTGTCTTAAAGAGCTCATCTCTAGGATTATTAGCTATGAACAAAAATAGGAAGGAAATTTGGCTTAATTGTCCTAGAAATCTTGAAGCTGTTTACACCTTAGTGAAGCGTGATGAGGAGTTTTCGTGACCACGAGGAGAAGAATACACAGATAGATAAAATATTTCTGCAGCAGTTCTTCATGTCCTCTTTCTGTGCTTGAAGTTGGCCTCCTTCTCCTGCTATGGACAGGGAAGTGTGCAAGTGCTAGGGGCAGACTGACCCAGGTGGAACGGGACATGAAAGAATACTGGCCAGCGTGCCAAGGGTAACGCACCAGCGGCTCGGCTCGGTGCTCAGAGGGACGTTCCATGGGTGCTGTGGGCTGTGCCAAATTATTATAGAGCAAACAATAAACACTTCTATTCTTTGAAAGGCTTACAAACCTCTAACTAATCTTCATGCATGTTTGGATTTACATTCAGGAAAGAACTTTATTTTCAGGGCAGCACTTAGGCAGATGTTGAACACTTTGCTTGAAGTTCATGCTGAAGTGTCATCCTCAGCAGGGCAGAAAGACTCGCAAGGATTCCTGAGCTGAAGCTGTATGGATGAAGAGCCAGTTCTAACTCTGTCACCTAGATGAGAAAACAATGAGCAACAATGCCCTTGCCTTGCCATGAGGCAGCACTTAGGTTGAACAGCACCTGCCTGCCAGAGCCGATAGATCTATACTGGTTTAAATGAACATGTTTCCTTTCTAAGTTTGAAGGGCACTGCAATTTTGATACTAGGGTTTGAACTTCCTGCAGCATCATCCTGAAACATCTGTGCCATTGGAGGAGAGGCAATCTGTGATTCCTGGAGTGTGGAGGTGTGGGAGCTTCTGTAGTCTGATTGATTTAATTCCTGGATAATTCACTGAAGCAATGGAGTAATGGAAATGAAAGATACTTTTGTACTGTACAGTTCTGAGGCAGAACAATTAAAACAAAGATCCCTTTTACAATGACTATGATTTAGAAATTTTATCTAATTCCAGTGATGAACCCTGTACGCAGAGGTAGTGTTTCCAGAATTGGACCGTGTTCCTTAGACCAAAGAGATTTGTTTCTGCCTTGTAGTGAAGCAAGGGAAAAACAAGCAGGAAAGGGGAGAACTCTCCTCATAGACCTTTGCTTGTCTTGTTTGGCCCGAGGCACTGTAATGGAAAGGATGTCAGACAACAGGAAGGGTCATGTCACCTCATCACCTTCACATTTATATTGTCATTGAACAAATGCAGCCCATGCTCAGACAGTTCAGCATTAGCTGTGTAAAATTCAGCTGTGGAAAAAGCCAGTATCTCAGCTTTGGGTAGTGGTTACAAAATATGAAATAATATATAAGGAAATTTCTGTTCTTCAGGTAAGTATAGACTAATGGATCTACTTTCTTAGTTAATTCTGAAGATTTACAGTAACAAAACAGAGTCTGGTGCTGTGTTTTTTTCAGCCCTTCCTGTAGAGTTTCATCACTTCCAAATGAACAGCCTACACACTATCCCATTGAAATCAATTCAGATTGCTCTCCACTGTTTAGATCTCTAACTGTTGCTGCCTTGATCCGTAGTTAATATATGAGCAATATTAAGTGCTTGCTTTTATGAATTTGCATTGCAGGTGGGCCTTTTAGGAAGAACTGGCTCAGGAAAAAGCACTTTACTTTTTGCATTTTTAAGACTGCTGAATACAGAAGGGGATATCCAGATTGATGGTGTCTCCTGGAACACAGTCAGCTTGCAGCAATGGAGAAAGGCCTTTGGAGTGATTCCTCAGGTAACGAGAATGTTTTAGAGGCAGCAAAAAGGCAACCATAGGCCTCTCTTTTTTTTTTTGACTGTATATCAATATGCATATAGTTACTTTTAAGCTGAAAACTAGTTGTTTTATGCTAAGAAACAGAAAAAAAATGCACAGAATTTGTGAAAAGGATAGTTGGATGGATGAATGTCATAATTTGTAGTAAAATCTACATTTTGAGTATTTCCATGTCACTCACACAAGAACTCTATAAAAATGAGAAAGTACAATATCCTCAAACAAAAGTGTTTATAGTCGACTTATCCTCTGCCTCTGAAATGGTTCACATTGATTCAAAATAAGATAGTGCCACCTAAAGAAAAAAATACAGTCAGTGGTATTCTCAGCTCCTATTTTCTAAAACCTTACATCATGTATTATGGTTAATATGTGAAAACAATACATTACCTATTTGCTTTGATAGGTCAGTAGCAGAACTTGGGCAGGGGCACCTTCCTCTAGACCAGGTTGCTCAAAGCCCCATCCAACCTGCCCTTGAACACTTCCAGGGGTGGGGCATCCACAGCATGTCTGAACGACCTATTCCTGTGACTCACCACCCCCATTCAGTGATTCTGTGATAAAGAGTCCCTCTCCAGCCTTCTTGTGGGCCCCCTTTAGGGGACTGAAAGGTCACCATAAGGTCTCCCTTGAGACTTTTATTCTCCAGGCTGAATGACCCCAGCTCTCACAGCCTGTCTTCATAGGAGAGGTGCTCCAGCATTCTGAAGACCTTTGTGGCCCTCCTCTGGAATCTGCTCTAATAGATCCATGTTCTTCTTATGGTAGGGCCCCAGAGCTGAATGCAGTGCTCCAGGTAGGGCTTCATGACAGCATAGTAGAGGGGAACAATCGCCTCCCTTGAGCAGCTGGTCACTTCTTTTGATGCAGTTGGCTTTCTGGGCTCATGTTGAGCATTTCAGTCACCAGTACACCACCAGTTTTCTCCACAGGGCTGCTCTCAATCCACTCAGCCTGTATTGACATTTTAGATTACCCAGACCCATGTGCAGGACCTTGCACTTGGCCAGGTTGACCTGCATGTTGTTTACGTGGCCCACCTCTCAAGCCTGCCAAGGTCCATCAAGGTTGCAACCCTTCACTTCCAGCATGTCATCTGCACCACACAGCTCAGTGTCATTTGCAAACTTGCTGAGGGTGCAGCAGTTCCCTCAAAGACAGCAATTTTAAGCACTTTGACCTTACAGGAGCAGCCCTTTCTTCCACTGTCGATTTACACACCCAACATATGGGAGCCAGGAGTGCTGCAGGGAGTTCACTGCTCAGATTCACCTCCTGGCTGAGCTCTGCTGACAGCCAGGGTTTGCCTGGCATGCTGCCTGTGACAGCTGATCTGTCACCCTTTCTCTCAGCTTTGCAACTCTTCCATGTAAGTCTAATCCTGTAAACTTTTATTTGTTTATTACTGCTGGTTCAGTACTGTCAGCCTGACTTTTAGTTGCATGCAAGAAAAAAAGTCACCCCTTCAGGTCAAGGTAGCTGTGCCAGAGATTGCAAATACAGCTGTGTCAAGATGGGCAGAGACTGCATATATGGTGTTGCTTTAGTCCGGAGAACAACTAAGTTATAAAATTTGTTGAAGAGTACTAAAAAACCCCAGCTCTGCATTCTCTAGGAATCACTAGAGTTGCCAATCTGTTTGCTTGCTTCACTTTGCAGCTTCTGTCCAAAACCCTTGCCAAGGAGCTGCACATAATGCCTCAGAGTTTCCCATACTCAGAATGAAATAAAGTTTTCACCAGTATTCTCTTCAGAGAAGAGAAATTACACATGCCACCCAGCCTTTCCCAGCAGAACAAAGAGAGCCTTTTGTTCTCTGCCATTCACCTGCAGCTTCAGAGTGTAAAAAAAAAGTCTCCTTGCCTTTCCTGGGAGGCCGGCCTATAACAACATGTGGATGTGCACGGTCACAGGAGGGAGGCTTCACTAACAGCAAGGGGACGGAGCTAATTCAACCTGAGGCGTGCTTCCTTAGGAAAATTTTCCAGCATTGCCCTTTTCTTCCTTATCCCTAAATCTTGCAATTTAAAGGAGACAAAATTCTTCTTCAATGGGAATGTCATGAATAGATGGCTATGTAGCACCCACACTGTCCTAGTGGCGGCACTTACTGCAGTGTGCTCCAGGTACTGCAATGTGCTCCGGGCGGGTGGTGCTGGAACAGCCCAAGGGGCACTCAGGGATCACACTGTGCCAGAGCAAAGGCGGAGATCTGCTCCCTTCCGTGTATCGAATGTGGCTGTCAGTGCATGAGCTGGTAAATCACATCAAGCAAGTTTCCTGGAGCACCCACAAGGAAGTTCCTTCCTGCACCTCATCAAAGGCTGGCGTTGGTTAAGCACAGCCTCGACCACAGCAGAGCTCCTACAGGATGTTTGTAATTCTCATGGAAATCAGTAACTCAGCGATAACGGGCTGTTTGAAGCACAAGCGCAGCCCATCAGTTCTTCTTTCTGGGCAGTTCTTTCTGACGCTTCATCTGCAAGACTTTCCCTCACATGTTTTGAGGGTATTTGGAGAAGAAAGACGTCTGCACCTGATTTCAACACAGTGAAGCTCTTTTGCATGCAGGTCCTCAAGCAGATTATGTCCTGAAGTGTCTAACAGAGTTAGATTGACAAAGAAGCCCTCAGAAGTTTGGCTTTGAAGGGATAACAGGAGATCCGGAGCCAGTTTCCCACTAAAACAACCGAGGAACCCTGAGACCCATAAGGTGTCAGAGTGGATATTTCCTTGAGCCTTGAGTGCTGTTCCACTCATATTTAGACATTTAATCATCCTGGCAGATCTCACAGCACATAATGCCATATAGAGTTAAAATCAAGCTTAGTACGGAGAACAACACTACTACAGTTTGTGGGATTGCCAGCTGACAAAAAAAACTATCAAATCTCTCTTCCTCCTTTATTTCCCTGAAGAAGTAAATTTGGCAACTCTTCTTTTCCTTCCTCCCATTTTTCAGTAGCCATCTCTCTTTGTTCATTATATCTGCCTGTCTGTCTGTCCACCTCAGCACTGTTCTGTTGCCTCTCAGACTCCCCAGCACAGCTCACTCTTGGAGGCAGCACCGGGACGGCTGTTCTGCACCCCGCCATGTCACTCCTTTGCAGTGCAGCCTGCTGGGAAGCTCAGCTATTCCTCCACAATGACATGTCAACATCACCATAGCTGGGTGCACCTTGCCGCCCCAGGCCCATGTACAGGACAGTGGTGGAGGTCAACAGAAACCCTGCATGCTCATTCAGGGCAGCATGTCTATTGTTTTCTGCATCATGCGTTCAGTGCTCTTATTGCTGACTGTAAATATCTTACTGTCAATACAGTCTCTAAAGGACACTTAAGAAAATAAAACTTCTCACTCAGACATTCAGATACCAAATTCATGCTGATATTGCTGTCAAGATATATGTAAGAGGAGGCAACATGGAGGTCGTATTGCTGTTAACTGGACTTCTCTGTATGTGCAGCTGGTGTCATGCTTCTGAGGATGTTCCAGCCTTGGGCAGATGGGAACAAGGAAGGGTTTGTAAGAGCAGGGCGAGGGGTGCCAGCCCATGGGTCTGCCCGAGAACGTGCACAGGTTGTCTTTCATCTCAGCAGTAGCTGCTCACAGCCAGGATATTCTCACTCTTTATCAGCCTCTTCTAAACTGATTCCCTACTCTTCTGCATGCGTTTCCTTGCTTTTGTCAGAGTCTTGGTTCTCCACACAACACTTACATCGCTTAGGAAGCTTATCTGCACAAGCTGGGTGTACCCAACACTGTAACCAGTACGCAGAGGCTTTAGCCACTGAGGAGGATTAGTGCATTTTAGAGGGGTTCACTTACACTATCTGGGGTGGGCAGAACATAAACATGGCCATATATGTATTCCTAAGCATTTTGTTTGTAGGTGGATGTCAGCTCTGAGAAACTATCTGCTGTTCATCCTCCAGGGTGAACACAAACAAGTGACAGAGAAGGAAATGGTTCCAGATTTACTGACAGTCTTTCCAAGCCACCCAGTTCTCCTTCCATCACTCTCCTTATTCCGACTTCTTCCATATTTATAAATAACACACAAGCCCATGGCAGTCACTTTTTTTTTCCTCACTTTGAATTTCTGGCATTTAAGATTTTTTTTTTCTTCTTTTTAAGTGGACTGTACCTGCCCACGTACCTAACATGGTATTTACTCAGGTGAAGCCTGTGTGGTTTCTAATGAGTTGGGAGGAAGGAGGTGTTGAAAAGGATGGAGAAATACCAGAATTCAGGACAATGCAATATTTACCTTGTGGAAAAAAAAGAAAAGCATTTCAGGGAATAGCTTGCTTTGCCCTTCTTGAAAGCCACAGCTATTAGAAGTGTCAGAGTGTCTGAAGAAAGTGGTCTCCTTTATTTTTCTCCCTGCTACACTTCAGCAGGAATGTTATTTAGCCCAATCTTCTTTAAAACTGGTTTGTACAGTTGACTATTCTTTACCGGTGAGAGCTGAAAATACCTCCTCCATTAGTTAAATGTGTGCTGCTCAAAGTGCGAACAAAACCAGGTCTGACCCTGCTTCCACAGCAGCAGTACTTTCACCGCGCCCAGTGCTTGTAGGAATCTAATCCTGCTGCAAATATGTAGTCCCACGTGCTCAAACTAACCGGGGCGTGGGAAGGGACGGGGCTGTTCTTCACTGAAGCACTTGGAGCTGTTAGAAATGATGGCTGTATTGGAAAGGCTCTTCTCTTTCCATGGTAGCTACCAAATGTACTTCTGTAACTGCTGGTTGTGCACACCACCGCCTGCACTGCAGCTCTGCCGGACCCTGGCTTGCAGAGCAGTGAGGGGCTCTCAGAGAAACCCCTCCAGTGGCTGCATGGCAGCAGAGTGCAGCTGGTTTTCTCTTCTGCTCTCCTGAGTGAGGTACTTCCTTCCCTCTTATACCAAAGAAGTTACTGGCAATGGCTTGCACCTCTTAATTAAATGAATTAAAACAATTGATTTTAAGCTGCCACGCTTCTAATTAATCATAATTAAGTGATGAATATAAATGCGTGTATAAATCACTCTGAAATCTGATGAAAGAATGCCAGTTTCCCAGGTTAGGTCAGATGGAAATTGTGGCTGACTGGCTGAGCTCTGGGACAGTATTTACTACCTATAAGCCCTCGGCCAATTTCTGCCACCCCAGCAAGTCCCTCACTGCTTTCAGTAGCTTTGGACTACCAAGGCTCTGGTTTAACTTCAACAAGAAATTATTTGGCTATGGATCACTGGCATTTCAACGTGTCTTCTTTAAATAAATATTTTCTTTAGGAAGACAAAAGAAGTAATTGCTAAAATCCTTCCTCTTGATATCTATTCTGTAAGTACAAGGCGAGAACATGCAAATGGTAACATTTCCCAAGCTTTACATTCTTTGAGAGGAAGTTTCCCTGCTGTAAGCAGGAGGTGTAGAGCAGCGTTGAAAGCAACAGCTTCCATTTATCTTATAAGAACTGTTACGCAACCTCAGCGTCACTTGAAGAACCCCACTTCCACCAATCTGACACACCTGCCCTGTGTAAAAAGAGATTATACAAATATTTAATTTTGTCTGAGTCATTGCTTTTCCAGCCACAAAACATATATCTAAGGCACGTTTGTTTGCATCTGCTTGTCTAAACTGATGAAAAAAACAAATTCAGTAGTAAACCGTAGTGCATCCTCAGAAGGATGTGCTGTTGGTGCTGAGCAATGTGCATCCTCATCATTTCCTGCAACAGCAGGGAGGTGCGGGACAGGAGGAAGAGTATGGCTGCAGCATCCCTCAGGGCAGCCTCTGTGTGAGCGTGTGGTGGTGCTGCACCACGTCCCTGTGAGCTGGCACCAAGAGAGGGGCGGGAGAGCTCTGCTGAGACGGGACTGGGACGGGGAACAGCACGCTGCTGAGATGCACTGGACTCCACGTGATTAGAAAAGAAAAATCCATGGAGGGACAACTTAAGGCAGTGTCCCTGAATATGGACAAACATCCAGGAGGATTTTTGCCTCAAAACGGAACTGTGGGAGGTCACACTTTTGGTTAATTATCATGGGGTTTTTTTTGTTTGACTATGATAAAGAATCAAACAAGATTTTTAAAAGGCTTGTTCCAAACTTAAAATATAGAAAAGCTTCTATTCTGAAAGCTGCTGAAATGAGATATTTCACATTTTTTAGAAAAGTTCGGGTACGTTTTTACTAAAAAAATTGTCAAAACCAAAACATATTGTTCTTAACCTCCTTTTTTTTTTTGAACAACGTTCTCCAAAATTGTGTAAAACCTTCAATAAGCTTTATCTGATAATTATGGAAGCTTATTTTTTTTCTCTGTATGCTTTACAACTTACAACGTCTTACGTAGTGTTTCACCTGCACGTACTCACCTGTACATCTTCTTTCTCGTAGAAAGTCTTCATATTTTCTGGAACTTTTCGGAAGAATTTGGATCCCTATGGGCAATGGAATGATGAAGAAATATGGAAAGTTGCAGAGGAGGTAAAACTGCTCAGTGTGTTTCTTGTTTCCCTCTGGTGAGGCGCTTACACCAGAGTGCATTGCAGGACAAGTGGCTATCGTATGTTAAATTTATATAAAAGCTTGGAAGCCAAGTGCTGAGAAAAGATAACGCCAGGCTATAAACTTTTTTCCCTCCCAACTTTGACAAAGGCAGTTTTTTATTAGGTCATAAGGAAAGATAAACTTCCGTACAGCACGGGCTGAGCTCTTCATGCAGTGACTTAGCACAGGTGAGGCTCTCTGTTTGGCTCGGCTGCACGCCCCTGAGAGAAAAAAAGCAGAGTGAGCTGATGACGCAGAAGTCTTGTAATCTTTTGTCACTTTAATGCTTTGCCAAATATATGAAATTTTTCAGCTGAAGTGTGCGAAGATGGCTAGCAAACATGTAAGAGGACAGGAAGAAGTGAGAAACATCTGTGGTCAGTCCTAGAAATAAAAGACTTGGTATTACTGCAATAGGAAATACTTAGACTCAGCTTAGAAGAATCTTTCATTGGAAGATTTTCTGGTTATTGGAGCTCTGAGCCTGGCTTACAGCTGGCTGCTAGGCAGCGCTCTCTGACATCGCGTTCAGGCTCATGTACAGCTTCTGTCACAGTCAGCTGCCTCCTTTGTGGAAAATAAATATTAGGGAATATTAGAAAACGTGAAGGTTTTCTTTCTTCTCATTTTATATAGAGGTTTTAGCAACATTTTTGCTTTCAAATTCCTCAATATTAGGGGAAAGATTTTTCTAGCTTTGTTTCCATCTAGAGAGCAAACACCACGCATTATGGGTGTAAGATGCCACCTATTGGCTCTGATGGCATTTAATAGATTGCACAGGTGTAAACAATGCCCAAAGAAAAGGCAGCTGAGAGGTACAGAAGGGGAAATGCTGCAGCCTAGAAAGCAGGTGTCTCCTTCCAAGACACAGATGGCCTAATGAACTGCTTCCCTTTTCCTTATCCATAGAAAATCTCAAATGTTATAAGACGCTTACAAACGTGGGAGTTAATCTGAAAGCTTCCTTGTTTCCATCCAGGAGGCTGACTCTGTCTCTACTCTCACTATGAGGTTTATATAACTTATTTCCTATGTTTGAAAAAGGGGAAAGTAGACACTTTCTATGCATAATTTACTGTCAAGTATGTACCTCACAACACTTTTGGTTACATGAAGTGACAGGACCTTTTTAGTTGGCACTACAGGAGACAGCGAAGCGGTGCTGTGCTTCTCCGATGCCCTGAGACTGTGGGGGATTCATATTCCCTCTCTTGAAAGCAAGTTCTAGTTCTGCTTTGGAGAGTGGTGTGTAAGAGCCAACCCTGGGATTTTAAAGAGCTAAACCTTACTTGTAACAGTGAGAAAAATATTTTTTGAACTATTTATCACTAAGGAGTTTGGTAAATCCGAAGGTAACACGGAGTTTTTCAGTTAACATGCGAGAGAACGCAAAGCAAATAAAAAAGAGCTGTTCATACTTTTCAGTAGGAGTGATCCGATTGTTTACAAAGCTCACGCTCCTGAGATCTGGCTCGGTGGAGGCAATGAGTCAGCGTGACTCCGGGAGCGCGGCACGGGAAGAAAGCGGACTCCCAGCTTCGCCCTGACCCATTAGCTGCTGAGGGCTTACGCAGTGCTGCTGACACCGGTGCCAAATTCTAAGTTCCTTGCGTTGAGCCGCAGATGCAAGGTGCTGTCTGAACAAATGTCAGGTGTTTTTCACTTTCGATGCCCCAACACTTCAACACCTGAATCTGTCAGACTTGTGTAAATTTTTGGGGCTAGATTTTCCTCAGGCAGGCAGCTATCTGAAGCAACATCTCCAGCTGAAAAGCTGCTGCAGAATTTCGTTAAAGGGCAAAATTCATATTTGAAAGAGGAACGACAAACAATGCGGTGGCCTTGATTTGCTCATAAATAAAAGTATGAACTTCAAAAATACTAGGCATACCCACACACCACCATTTCATATGGTTTCCATGTAAAAAGGAAATGCAGTGGAAGAATTCCATTTTTTTGCCTTGGAATGAAAATAACGGCAGACCAATAATATTTCAAAAATCCAAGAGGGGCTCTTCATAAGCTGTGAGGGATGCACTGCACTTACAATGTATTTTGGAGCAGCGCATCTCTTGTATGTTTCCCAGTTCTCATGTTTTACAAACACTTCTCTGGAAATGCCAAGGAGCACAGTCAGTGTGCACACGAGGAAGATGCAAAGTTTTGGTGCAAACACAACGCCCTTCCCAATGACAGCAAAGAGGAGCATAGGCAGAAACTCACAAGAACAATCTCCTGTGCTGGGTTCCAGTTTCTGGCTCAGGTGAAGCACCTTCGAGGCAGCACAAGCAGCAGACGGGAATGCTCTCAGAGCCATAGCGACAACGCCATGGTGACCTGGGTTATTTTCTCTCTTGCTGTAAAGTAGCATGGGAATTTTGCATGTTTCTTCTTGCCCTCCTAGTAACCAAAGAGGCCTAGTTTCCTTTCAAAAATCTCTCTCCTTGGCATTACCAGTGACGCACATCACTTCTGGATACAAGTTTTGAGCACATGGCTGTCTCTGCTAACTCAGAGCGCTTTGGTCGAAATGCCAGAAGTCACTGCATGCGACAAACAAGCGAAGCATTAACTCTCAGCTTCCCAGCGTAAATCCTGGCACGTGGTGTGGTTCAGTGCTTTTCACACCGTCCAGCCTGCAGCTTGCAGTCTTCGTAGGACAGACACTCGTTTTTGTCCATTTCTATTTTCTGTTCACTGTCAGGAGTGAAAGGCAAGAAAAGGAAAGGTCTCCGTGCTCCCGGTCAGCAGTAACCGTGCCTCATTGACTTTTCCTTTCCTTTTCTCTCCGGCAGGTTGGGCTGAAGTCTGTGATTGAGCAGTTCCCGGGCCAGCTGGATTTCGTTCTCGTGGATGGAGGCTGTGTCCTCAGCCACGGGCACAAGCAGCTGATGTGCCTTGCCCGGTCCGTTCTCAGTAAGGCTAAAATCCTGCTGCTCGACGAGCCCAGTGCTCACCTGGACCCCATGTACGTTTTGTTCATTTGTTCTAATGTGAAATCCAAAAACCACTGAGACAGCACCCCCTAAAGAAACCTGCAGTAACTCCTCAGGTCTGGCACTAAGGACGCTTTTTGAGCCGGCTTCCAGCAGGGCAGCAACTCACTCCTGCTGGGTCAGCAGCAGCTCTGGCTGCCCTGCTTTGGCTGGGCTGTGTGAAGGAGGGAGAGGGACACGCAGTGACGGCTGCTGAGCTGCCCACAGGGCACTGGCCACGCTTGGTCCACCATGCCCTTGCACGGGAGGGCCAGAAATCGGGCACTGTCAAACATCAGGTTTAAAACTTCAGGTGTTGCTCCATCTCTGCTCAGTGCCTGCTGTAACTCACTGTTCCTTGCTGCTGTGTTACCCTCACTGTGCAAGGGAACGGGAACGCTGCGGCATGCTGGGTGCTGTAACTATTAACAAAGGGGAGCAACTCCGTCCCCAAAGCATACATCAGGCTGGGATTATCGTCATGAGCTCAGCACTCCGAGCTGACTTATCTCCAGCCCAGACAGCAAGAGTGTAAGTTAGGTCCAAAGAACGCCAGTGCTGTGTGGCACTGTTAGAGATGGCTGGTACTTCTGCATGGAGTGTCACAGAAGTTCAGATACACCTTCAAATCAGAGCAGACGAGTGCTTTCCCAGCAGAGGTGCAGCATGCTGAGCATTAGAGCATGCAGCTGGATGATTACATCCCACAAATACAGTTACGGGCTGTGTGTGATGTATGTTGCAGACTGAACGCCAATGATTATTTGCCTTTCAGAACTTCCCAGGTGATCCGGAAAACGCTGAAGCACGCATTTGCAGACTGCACTGTGATCCTCTCCGAGCACAGGCTGGAAGCGATCCTGGAGTGCCAGCGGTTCCTGGTGAGCACCTTCCCCAATCTCCTGCAGTGGTTTTGTTACATTTGTCAAGTCAGAGAATCACAGAGTGGCTTGGGTTGAAAGGGACCTTACAGCCCACCCAGTCCCAGCCCCCTACTGTGCTTTACCATTGCCAGGGCAGAAATGGCTGCGCTTTCTGAGTGATAGAAGGGCATGTGGGGAAAAAGGTTTTCTGAGGAAATATCCAACGGTCAGAATCTTTGATTTCATTCATAAAGGCATTTGGATTTGCATTACCGTGTAATCTGGGTGGTGAGGTGTCAGGGCGCACTGTGCCCTGCCAGGAGAAAGGGACCGGCTGGCCGGGGCAGAGCCGGGCCGTGTCCTGGCAGCTCCCGCGGCCTCCACCCGTCTGACGGGGTGCAATGTCCCCGCAGGTGATCGAGGACAACAAGATGCGGCAGTACGAATCCATCCAGAAGCTGCTGAGCGAGAAGAGCTCCCTGAGGCAGGCCATCAGCCACGCCGACCGCCTCAAGCTGCTCCCCGCGCACCGCCGCAACTCCAGCAAGCGCAAGCCCAGGCCGCAGATCTGCGCGCTGCAGGAGGAGACGGAGGAGGAGGTGCAGGAGACGCGGCTGTGAGCGCGGCCCTCCTCTCAGCGAGGCGGCGGCGGCGCCGGGGCAGCACCGGCCCCTCCCGGCCCGCGGGGCCCCGCGGTGGCCGCGTGTGCGGGGCCGACCCCCATCCGCCGTCCGCGGCGGTTGGGCGCTGCCTCCCCGCGCTCCGCCGCGTCGCGGTGCCGCTCTGTTCGGTACCAACCGGGGGCGTAGGAGCGACCCGCTCAGCCCGGCCCGATGATCCGAGACCCGTGCGCCTCGTTCCCGGCAGCACGGTGGTTAAGAGACTTTAAAAGCATTTTTTGTACTCCTCTGGTTTGCAGTTTTATGATGAAACGGAACTTTCTCTAGGATATCTTATTTATTTTAATATTGTTGCCAACGTTTGTTAAGGAAATGATGTATTTTAAGTGATTCTGTACTATAAAGAAAAATATATTTGTACAAAAAGTTGCGTCTTGGGATGGTGGTTTTGTTGCCGCTAGCTTTTGGTGCCGCACTGCCTTGACACAAACCAGAGCAGCGTCGGGCCGGCACCGCGCAGCCCCAGCGGTACAGCCCGCCCGCAGCTCCCCCCGCCCGCCGCCACAGCACAGCACAGTCCCTACACCGCCCCGCCCGGCCGCTCCCGCACTGCATGGCCGCCCGCCAGCAGGGGGCGCTGCGGGGCCGGCACCGCTCCGTCTGCCCGGCCCTATCCGTGTCCATGTCCCTGCCCGTGCCCGGCCATGTCCGTGGCCATGTCCATGCCCGCCGCCGAACGCCCAGTGCTCATTTTTTGGTGTGATTGTTATACAGAAGCAGCCGGTCAGGCGCGGGGCTGAGCAGGCAAAGAGGCATTTTCAGCCGTACCTCGAGTACCACATTCAGTTTTGGGCCCCTCATTTCAAGAAAAATACTGAGGCCCTGGAGCGTGTCCAGGGAAGGGCAGCAAAGCGGTGAGGGATCTGGGGCACAAGTCTTATGGGGAGCAGTGAGCTTCTGGAGAAGAAGTGGCTCAGGGGAGACATCGCTCTCTACAACTGCCTGAAGGGAGGTTGTGCTGAGATGGGTGTCAGCCTCTTCTCCCAGGTGATGGGCTGACGGATGGACTGGATGACCTTAGTGGTCTCTTCCAACCTTAATGATTCTATGATTTCCAGAAGGGAAAGCGTCTGCTGCCAGCAGCAGTCAGGAGAAGCACGTTGCCTTCCAGAGGAGCCCTTGCAGTGCCAGTAGGAGCAGCTCGCTTGGCTCTGGCTGAGGCAGAGCTGGGAAGCTGCATGGCTGCTCCCATTGCACTGCATGGGACAGAAAGGAGGCTGCAGCCTGGCATCATGGAAGAAAAGAACAAACGACAGCCTTCATAACACAGGCTGACCCCTATTTAGGTGAATTCTCCTTGTCATGTGTGCTTTACTTCACACACATTGGATACAACAAACCCCTCCCAGGTGCTTTGTTACCAAATGCACACATTTGTATTAACGGGTGTGTGCGCAGGTGTGCAACAAACACCAAGGAGCAGGCTGACTCTGGCACTAATAGGAAGATTTAATTTTACAGCCTGCGAAGAAGCCAAAATGGTTAAGAGAGTGAAATGACTCTGCCAAGGATCTGCAGCTCCCCTGAAGTACGGAGGAGGGGGGAGAGGGCAGCCAGAAAGGGCTCACTCAGCATCAAGGGCCTCTTAGGACAGCAGTGGCCACACAGGAGCAGCCCAAACAAACTCGGACGTGCACATCCCCCCATCTTTGTACATCTCGTATACAAAATCCTCATGCACAGCAGCTTCATCATCGCCATTAGTGGTGTCTCACTGGGCTGCTGGCCCAAACAACAGTTTTGCTTATGCAGTTGCTTAACTGGTGCTTTACCAGCTGTAGAGTTTTATTCAAGGACTACCTATGTTATCTCCAAAATCTTTCTGTGTGTTCCACCTCTCCCATTTCCACAGCCCTCCTGCCCTGGCCCAGCAGTACCAGCACCGCCCAGTGCCTGGTATCCACGTCCCTCCCTGGGCTTGGAGTGTCCCACTGCACCCCCTGAGTTCCACCCTGCCCTCAGCAGGAACACTTCCCCAAAATGTGGCAGCTCTGGGAAAACAAACCTTTAGAAGCCATTTCTTCTGGTTGATTCTGAATTAGCACAGATTGCTGAAAGTCAGATCAGAACTTGACAATTTGTTGTGTTCTATTAGGTATCTAAAAAGTTATCTGGTAATATTTTGCTCTTTTGTGTGATGCTCACTTGGCATTTTAGCTGGGCCGCAGCTTGCCTATGAGCTAGCATTGTTCAGCACTGGAAAAGAAAAGCACCAAAACCCACACAGAGCCACGTGTCCAATTATTCACTAATGGACAATTAATTGCTGCCTAAAAATCTTGCACATTAAGCAACACTCAGAGTGATTTAGTGACACGTTTCCTTTATAAACCCTTACGTTCTCCAAAATCAGTTTCCTGCTCTTAGGATAAATGGTATTACTTCCAATTTTATTCACTAGGATTTAGATCTTCAAACATAATCCTTGCAAATGCAACCGGAGGTTTTCAAGTCCATTAGTTTTGCCCTAGACACGCCGAGAGCTTTTGTTGTCAGGGCTGACAAAGTGGGGAGATGAGAGTTTAGGGCTTATCACAGTCAGCAGTGGATGAGAACGATGTTCTGTTGGGTTCTGGTTGAAGGGACTGAGCTGTGCGTAAGGAGTGCAGGGAGGTAGGGTCTAAATGCACAGCCCACCTGGGACTGTGGAATGGATGGGGCCTTCGTGCCTAAGAGCTGATGTGGCCTGAGGAGAGCGTAGCAGTTTGGAGATCAGATGGAATTCAGAGATCTGCAAAGCACCCACGTGACTAAAGACAAATGTAGATCACAGGCAGCATTGAACTGACAGACAGACGGAATGACAGCAGACAGAAGTCACCCAGGGAACAGATGGAGACGGAGAGAGATTAGGACGGTGGGCTGGCAAGAAAGGACGAGAGGATTGAAAGGCAACACTAAATTTAGCAACAGAGACTTGACTTTCAAACAGTGAGCCAACGATCAAAGCCGCCCGCTCTTCTGCAGGTGTCAGCACAAAGGATTTTTGATCCTCACAAACAATATTGTCTTAAAATGCATCTAAAACCAGGTTTGGGGGCACTGCCTCAGATCGTCCTGCACAAACACCCTGTGAACTCTTCATCTAAATGAGGGCTGACATTGCTGAGGTGTATTCCCCGTGCAGAAACATCTAGCTTAGGAGCAAGTCACAATACGTATAGTTAGGGATGCTCAGTGCTGAGAGCCGCCTCCCGCCCTGAGGCACTCCGCAGTGACCCACACGCTGTATGGCCGATGGAACAGCAGCGTCCCATTTGTCAGCACCAAAATTAATACCAAAAAATGGGACTCTGCAGAAATCACCCTTGAATAATACAACTGAATAGTTGTATGTAACCACTGCTGTTGCAATAAAAAGTCAAGTGTTAGTAGAACAGTGGTCACTGAAAGTTACGGTGCTTCCTAAATACACAGCGAGGAAATAATGACAGAAATAAACTCCTACCAGGCCACAGCTAGGGAGGGAAAACAGACATACAAACTAAGAGACAGAAGGACGGACAATGTGCAGTACAAAACTTTTATTGACATGAGTTTGGGACGACTGTTTTACATAGAAAGGTGAAGCGTTAGGAAACAGTTACGTTGTCTTTTCCAGAATTATCGTGAGACAAAGGCTGCTGTGAGATGATGGCCATGGCCACGTTCCTGCCCACAGTTCCCAAACCACCTCCCAGTAACACAACCGAAGACAACCAAGTCTGACCTCAGGGCCACCCCACCTTCTCCGCTACCTCTCCAGTGAGGTATCCAGCGGGAGCGCTGCCGCTCTGCGTAACACACAGGGGTGTAACTGCAGCTATGTAAGGGGAGAGCGGGGAAATACTCCCTTCATGGACACTCTCCATCTTGGGAAAATGTTCTACCTCTGCAGTGGGGAAAGAAACGAACAAGACTTCATTTTATCTGCAACTCAAGTATCATTTCACAGCAATTACACCTTCAATCCACCACAGAAATTGACAATTACACAGGAACTCATGTTTTCGCTACTCCATTCTCTCTGGTAATACTGCAGTTAAGCTTGTGCTCGCATTCCTTTTCGGTAAAATCGGTCTCTGTCAAACACTGCTATTTCTTGGATGCTTTTAAAACACGAACAAAGCATATAAATTTCATAATAGTAAAAAATAAAAGCTAAGTTAATAAATGACCGCATTGTCTTCAATTTATCAAAGAATAAGAGTCTGAGAAAAATAACTTTTATTGCATTTTAATTTCTCAATCTCTTTCCTTTTCTTAAAAGATAAAAGTCGTAACATAAATTCATGACACTTAAGATGAAGAGAAGCTTGGGAAAAACAGAATCACAATCCAGCAGGCAGATGATGGGGAAATCAAAGGATTTAATATGGCTTGTAGCTGAAAGGAATTGATCTGCGCTTCCGATCATCTCAGTTATTGCCACATTCCGTTAATTTTCATTAAGTGAAGATAAAAACATGTCTTTAAAATGCATGTACAATAGCTTTAAGCCATTACTGTACACATTGTGCAACTCATCTGAATGCAATTTAACACGTGAACTTAATAGAATATATATTTATGTACAGTATATACACAAAGAGAATCTCGTGGTAATACCCCTGAATCTTATCATTTAAACAAGAGTCGTTTTGGTAACAGAAAGAAATCTATGAAGGTGGCAAAGCTGCCCATTCTGACATCTAAATCAATATAATTTCCAGCTGATTTACATACAAATGAAACTGTGGTCCTGTACAAACTTTACATTACAGGGAAACAGTTTATTAAAAAAAAAATATTTACATATTTGAGTGCTTGGTTTTTGCAATAGAGATTAGGTGAACACAGGAAATTATATGGTAGGCAGGTTTATTTTAAAATTTTTCTATTTGTTTTTTTTTTTTTTTTGTGCAAATTCCAAATCTCTCTTTTTGTGTCGTTATCTGCCTCTATTTGCCTTGTATTACTGCTGCTGCTTTTTTTTAGTATTCTGAGAAGGCTGGGTGACTTTACTTCTCGGTACAGGAAGAAAAGATTTAACTCTTGAACCACCCAGCTCTGTCTTTGATTTGCTGCTTTCTGCAGTTCGACTGCTGCTGAGAGGACGGATTCCATCCTATGGATAAAAGAAAGCATTTTTGTTTAAAGAGTTATTGTCGCCAGACCTGGAACGCAACCAACCAACCCTCCACCCTCACAGAACCTCTGGCATTTACAGTCTCTTGCAGACGAACACAAAAGTAGTCTACTTAGTGAACAAACAACGGCTCTTTTTTCTTCTATGATGGAAATATCATAAACGTATTAAAATACTGAAAGAATTCAATGAGATTTTTACATTGGCATTCAAAAACCTTAAATATCATTCTCAAACATCTCAATTTTAGGAGATATGTTTTATATTGTTAACAGGAATTTTAAAAGGAAAAATAAATGACTAGGAAAATTTTACAACAGGACTGAGCAGGTCAGCTGACCTACCAAATTATGCAGTCATCACTACTGTATAAAACTCTGGTTTGGACTGACTGAATTGAATGTGTCCAGAGAAACACGCAAAAGCTGTACATCTAAATGTGCATCTTCAGTGCTAAAATTGTTGCCATTCTGTGGAGTCTGTCCTCTGGATTTTAAGTAAAATTACAGAACGTATTTTTAACATTTTAAATATTTGCATAAGAAAAAAGATGATGGTAAGGGTGGTATGTCATCTCATCTATCTTTAGCTTTTCTTAATGCACAAGTTAAACTATTTTCAGGGCTACTTCATTGATGATCCTCGAGGTCCCTTCCAACCCAAGCCATTCTATGATCCATTGTACCTGCAGAGAACAGACAGAGTACTTCCAGAAAACAACTTATCGCCATCAGAGAAAGTGCCTGCATTGACCTCTAGAGGAACCCAGTGCCTATTGAGAGAACACAGACAACAGACTCTGTGCTGGCTAAGGTTAACTGAGCTGTATGCTCAGAAGATCTCTCAATATTCAAAAACAGGAAAGAAAATGAATTTATCATCAAAAGAATGAAAACTAAGGTGGACATATTTTATTGTAGAGTAAGGATGTCTAGATATCACAAATGATTATTTTCCATTTCTGAAAAGAAGAAAATCTAGTGGCTCTATTATACCTCTCCTGGAAAGAGGCCAGCGGAGGGCCACAAAGATGATAAAGGGCCTGGAGCATCTCCTCTATGAGGAAAGGCTGAGTAACCTGGGTCTGTTCAGCCTTGAGAAAAGACAACTCAGAGGTGATCTTATTAAGATACTTAAAAAAATTAAGTGTGGGAGTCAAAGGGACAGGGCCAACCTCTTTTCAGCAGTCTGTGGGGACAGGACAAGGGGAAACGGCCATAAACTTGAGCATAGGAAGTTCTGCACCATTATGCGAAGGAACTTCTTCACAGTGAGGGTGACAGAGCACTGGAACAGGCTGCCCAGGGACGTTGTGGAGTCTCCTTCTCTGCAGATATTCAAGTCCCGCCTGTACGCCTACCTGTGCAGTCTGCTGCAGGGAGCCTGCTTTGGCAAGGGGATTGGACTTGATCATTGCTAGACATCCCTTCCAGCCCCTACAATTTTGTGATTCTGTGATCTTCCAGCAGTATTCAGTGTACCTTTCCACTCTGGAACCACTCTAAGTTAATAAAGTTTGTTCACGTTTAGACTACCTGTTCCCAGAAGCACCAACTTTGTAACACTGGGTCGCTTTTGATCTCTCATAAATAATATGCCAAGACAACTGTACAGCAACAGATAGCTAGGTAGTAATCACTGCTAATCACTGCAGAAGATTGTTTAAAAATAAACCATGACCCAGCAATTTTCTATTAAGTATTTGAAAAAGTTTTCAGCTTTTGCAAACTTATAGCTTTGTTTTTTTTTTGTTTTGTTTTGTTTTGTTTTTTTAAATCAAATGAAACCACGGCTTTTATTTCTCTCAAAATCTGATGCAAATAACTTACAATGCTGAAGGAACGTTAATGATACTTGGCCTAGGGAGATGACGTTATGTAAACATGAAAACTGTGAAGAAAATACATCCATTGTTTAATAAATCATTAACTTCCATTAGGACTCATGGAAGACACTTGGCACACTGTGCCCAAGTTTCCTAAGAATCCAGACAGTTTATTCTTGCAATAAACAGGGCACTGGAACACTAATTCTTGGGATCCAATCAAGAACTCAAATTTTAGAGACACCTGAACTCTAGCCACCTTCCCTACCCTGCTGAAAAATTCTTTTCACCTACCTTTTGTTTCATTGTTTTACTTGGGTTAGTACCACTTGCTGAAAATACAGGATTGTTCTGAGAGTTATTGAACATCAGTAGCGCATCCTTAGAATCTGCAATCTAAAAAAAGATAAGAAAAAGTGAATTATTCTTCACAGCAGAAATTATGGTTTTGTTTTCCAAGTTTTGGAGTCTTGACTTGATTATCATGTAGTTTTCGTTCAGTGTAATGCACAAACATCCAAAGAATTTTAGCTAGCTCCAGGGATGTTACAGAAAGGAATGATCGCGTTCTCCTTCTCCCATCACATTTCTTTCCTGATATTTTCCATCAAAACTTGTGTCCATGCAGAAACAGATACAATATGATCAGCCTTGTGATCTCACTGAAACTTTGACATGTTGTTCGGGGGTGAGCTGACCTGATTCACTCTGCATCTGCAAAAGTATTCAGTCCCATCACAACAGAGGTGGCAGGAACATACAGTGAAAGAGCAAATTAGAAAGCTGACATACTTATTTTGATGGCAGCCTGGAATTACATCACACAAAGCAAACATGCAACAGCATCCTTCCTTCTGTAAGCTCTACTAGGCAGCTAGGGAATTAACAACAGAAATTACAATCATGGATGGTTCCACCCATGATGAGGAAACTGAACAAAAGACAGTGACATCTATCTCCTTCCTCATCTAACCCGCATTTCCTTGAATTGTCAACAACCAGCAATTACATTTTAAATGTTATTAAACACAATTTTAAGTTGGTTGCTATTTCTTTAGCACATCCCATTTTGTCAAGTGCCGACAGAGTAAATCCCTGCTGACTAATGATTAGCTGACCAGTTTGGGCCATGCGACTCACCCAAGTATTGTAAGTATTGAAGTAAAATAGCAAAATCAATCAAACAACAAAAAAAAATCCACAACCAACTAATCAACCCCTGAAACCAACAAAAAAAAAACCATGACGAAGGATTTAATTAAACAGGTTGAAAAATCTTTCCAAACAGACATTTCTTAATAAAAATGTGGTTATCTTCTAAGAACAAGCAGCGTACTTAATAAGGTAAAACTAATGCAACTGTTGTTCAGGGAGATTCTAGAGGATACAATGGACAGCCTGAATCGACAACAGCCTAGGACTGAAGAAGAGTGCTTGCTCTGTTTCAAAATACATGGATCAACTACTGCAGTGTGAACACTGCTAGCAGGAAAAAAAGGAAAAGAACACATAACCACACTACAGGGAGTTCTGGAAGCTTTTGGTATGGAAAGAAAAGTAAGAAAGATCCATGTCTCTACCCTCTGCTCCAAAAAGCCTTCCGTAACCACTTAAAACCCACTCCTATCCCAAACTCAGAAGTCTTTCAAGCCTCTTTCCATTTTTCTAGGAAAAGAATACTGACAATCCATTCTTTCTTGTGTGGGGCAGCAAAACTTAATTTTGCCTACACAGCAGATGAGCTTAAAGCCAGTTCTATGATGCCTAATAGGCACTGCATGTTTTGTTTCTTGTCATCCCATGAGGAAACACTTTCTAGATCTTTAGTTTCCCAGAGGAAGATGAGCAATAATGCAGAGAATGCTCCTGTCTCTAGTACTTATGAACTAATAAATTTCAGCCTCTAATGCAAAAACCTCTATGATTCAAGACAGTGAGTGTGTAATTTAAAATAACACATATTAAACCAGAACAGTCTTCCTTAAATGTATAATTTATTGGTTGACTTGTGTTTATTGCCAACTAACTTTAAAATTTTCTTCAGTTCAAGTAGCATCTGTAAATTAAAAATTTATTTTAAACATTTAGCAAACAGCTGCATATACTAATGATGTAAATTATTTAAGAACCTCGTGTTTACCTTGCTTATATCAGGCTCAGATTTGCTGGAACACATACTTTGAAGTTCCTGCACAAGATCTACTTCATCATCAGAACCAAGGGACAGCCTTTGCTCTAGATTTAATGTTCTCAGTTGATCTTTCTCTGAAGATCTAGCGAAAAAACAACAGCAATAACAACAACAACAGAAACAAACCAAGAGCGAGAACAATGAAAAGTAGGCCATTATAGAGAATTTTAAAATAAATACTATAGAAAACTCAAAAATAAAAATTTCTTTCCAAATGTTTTTTGCAACCACGAATGGGAAAAGAATGTAATTCAGTAGCAGTAACAGTTGTAAATATTTGTTATATCTTAATATATGTCATTTCTGTTCAAATTATTCTCTCCATTCTGAAATTCTAACACAGGACTCTTTTAACCTGCATGTTCAAAGACTCCTCTTTTTTCAGTGGAGCAGTCAATTCTATTCTCATCTCTTTTTTGGACTTAATGCCAAGCACCTTGACTTTAACAAAATTCAATGTACTAGAAGCAGAAAGAATTCTGTGCTCTTTATGCCTGTGAATGTGGTGGAATCGAGCTTTCAGATGCAAGTAAAATCTCAGGTACAGCTCCCTATGAGTAATTCATACCCTTTTATAGAGAAACTCAGTATTAAATGGACTGAAGTGCATGTATGAAACTCCACATTTCCATTCAGTAAGCCAGAGGAGAGGTCTTATTTTTTTTCAACATAATGCCAGGTGAAAAAATCATAAGGCTGGCTTTTTATGGCAGAGTATTTGTTACGTAATATTCTTAA
Source organism: Numida meleagris (assembly GCF_002078875.1). Classification (NCBI taxonomy): domain Eukaryota; kingdom Metazoa; phylum Chordata; class Aves; order Galliformes; family Numididae; genus Numida; species Numida meleagris. The sequence continues at coordinate 24,727,752 of NC_034409.1, read as the reverse complement.
GACATAGGCTATTCTGTTATATAAAAAGAACATAAGGAGCTGCAAGGTTTGAATTACAGAAACATTCTAAATCTATGCTCAGTATACAAATTTTGTTTTCTCTCAGACATGAAAATTGAAAAGCACTCTTTTCTTCAGAAGTAAAGCCCAAACATTATCAAATACAACCTCTTCAACTATTCATTGTTAACGTGCAGGGTTACAACACAGTTTCAACATCCTTATTGTTTTTTTAAGTGTTACACATACCATGGATTAAAACTTACTTTGTGGCAAGAGAAGCTCTGTTCTTACAGTTTGGTTGCAACACAGTCTTGGATTTTATACCTGCAGAAAACAGAGGTTGACTTATTAGTGGATTATTATGTTCGTTAAATTCTGCACTATAAAATCTGTGATAAATTGGGACAAGGTCAGCCATTTACTGGCTAGTTACATCGATAGAGTCTTCCAAAGATTGTAATACTTTCCTTGAAATTTTTTAGAGTAGCTCTGGGGCCATATGGAACAGCTAAGATGGCGGTGATGCCTTATCCCTTTGTGGAAGACAGAATAAGAGTTCTCTGTGCGAGGCACTTGATCCACTTGTTAGTGGGAAAAGAATTTTAACTTCATTAAAAAAAACAACAAAAACCAACACTACCTACCTTTACTTGGAATAGGAAAAACATAGAAATGAAAGGCTACTATAAATAAAATTCACCATGTCTCTTTTTTTTTTTTTTTTTGACAATTATTAACTCGATTTCAAAAACATCTCCAGGTCCAAAGTACGGTCAACCATCCTGCTCCAGGCTATGTTCATTTGAGTTCTCCAAATCCACTTAGTGGGATTAGATTCACTCACAAGTGAACTAAAAAGCAGAACTGGGACGTTATATTTGCAGTTGAGCTAAAGCAGACTTCTTTGAGAACAAGAGCTGAGTTCAATTTAACATTAAAAAGTACTAAGCATCAGGTATTGCAGCCTTACATAAAGGTAACTGAGGCTAGAATCTTATTGTTTATAGAATGGGGGAGGGAAGCTTCTCTGAAAGCAGAAGTAAGTAATTTGATTTTGTCCTCCACAAGTGTTCCTGTTTGATACGGCATTCCAGAATTTTCCTTCTAGATAGATATGTGCTTATAAAAGAACAAATTCTGCATCCACAAATATCCAGATGACAGCCATTCATAATAACTGCTTGTTAGATGGCTTATGATCTTGAGGTGAAAAGACATTTCAAAAGTGTCAGCTACTAATATAACTTTCACATGTATACAGAAAAACAAAACCAAACCCCAAAGCATTCTGTGTGTACTGTAAATGACATCGAAGGGATGGAGGAAACAAACAAGTCATGAAGTTTTCTCACATTCAGGAGAGAGGAAGATCACTATAGGCGGTATGTTGTGAAACCACTGCTCTATCTCCCATCATCAGAGCCAAGGCCTACCTCATTATCAGACAACAGGAAGAGCATTAGAAGAAACTAGAGAAGAACTGGGATACTTTACAGCCACAAAGAAACAACTTGGGGAAAAGGTGAATATTTTTTTTCAGCCAGTAAACAAAAGCAGAAGTGCTATTTAATAGAAAATTATTTTGTGATGTGGAAAAAAGTTAGATTCCCATCTACCCTATTTATACCCCACGCTCTTTTTCCTCACAATTCAAAATAGAAAACTTTACCATCACTGTTTATATCCTGCTTATTCCATGATGGGGAGGATAAGTGGCCTGACTTCTTGCGAGGACTTGTGCTCACTTTTCTCCAAGAAGCGTTCTCTCCTCTTTTCTTACCGCAGTTTTTGTAGCTTGAAACCATGGATAAGGGAAAATTTCCACCCTTAAAATCTGCTATGTAATTATCTAACTCTGAAACAAGAACAGAACACGGTTAAAAAGAACCAAGCATTGCAAAGAGTGTTTCTTTGTCTACTATGTACAACTGTGGTAGCTTTCAACCACATGCCCCCCATCATAACTGAAGTCATGTTTCATGGAAATTTTATGAAAGGAACCAAACAGTTGAAAGCCACACTTTGGCAATATATAGCTGCTTGCTTTCCACACTGCTCACACTTACCTGTTCTGGGTAGAGGACAGCCATGCAAAACAGCTTTATTTAGCAAGATACTGAGAGCAGCTTTAACAACAGCCTGTTGACCTTGGCTAGGATTTTTTTTGGCTATTGTTTGTCCTGGTACAGACGGTCTTTTCACAGAGGCTCTGGAGAGTATTGCTTCTTGAACTCTGGGAGCTATGACAACGTTCCACAACTTGGACATCCACCTGTAGGTGCACAAACAATCCTTTAACCTCAGAGAAAATGAAGAAAACTCTAGATTTTATACTTCAAGTAATGTATCAGATTTTGTGCTTTCGGGAAGCACACATATTTTGAACATTCTATTTTATCCAGTATCAGCAGGGCGCTGATTTTATTAAGGCAAATTTCGTTGCTTTATATTCAAATATTTGACCAAGCTTTTTTTCACATTGCTTTGGCAAACTCTTCACCGTCTGATGCTTTTCCTCCTTCGAATACCAACATAAAATATCCCATTTGTGCATAGGCCTAAGGCTGTACGGCTTAAAGAACGTCCCAGAAAGATGTGCGAGCACCAAAAACACGCTTCCCCTCAACAACAAAAACCCTTCACCTTTGCCAGTGCATGGAGAAGTTTCCGTGTTTGCAGGTGTTCACTCATAGCCTATTTGCTGCCAGGGTAGGAAAAAGAGGCTATTCAGTCATGACTGCACCCTTTCCAGTATTCTTCCATTTCCAGACTTGTCCAGCTTACAAGACCTTTCTATTCGTACAGCTGCATTGCTCTCACTCTCATTTTGTTTATTTGATCTATGGTGAACTGCGTTTCCAGGATGCTGTGGATTTTCCAGATTGTCTGGTTTAGAGACTGGGTCTGATTACAAAAAATTGATTCAGTGGGACACGGTTCTTGTGGGATTTTAGCTTAAGAGAGAAATATTACACCCTTTTAGCACAGAAGTGAAGGAAAAAATGTGTATTAGGAAATAAATAAATGATAGTTGTCACAGCTTACAGTTCTCAAGGGAGAAAGGCTAGGAGTATCAGGAGCAAGGCTCATCTCACACCTATAATAATCTTTTTAAAATCAAATTCAACTCTTTTTTTTTTTTTTTTTAGACTGCATGAGTCATTTAATACATATTTTTTGGTTAGTTATGAAACAAAAGACTAAACATTTGTGACATATAACCATGCAACAAAGTGCTGAGATAAGCTTGATGAAAGTTGTGTTACTTAGCAAAATAATTGGTACTGTTAATGTTGTACAATGCACATTTAAGATGTTCCTTGAAGCTTCCTCACCATGATGTTATAGACACCATTCCGTACAGACAGAGTCTATATCCTGCTAGCTAATTTGAGATAAGAAAGTAAACACCAGTTATACGGTAACTGCTTAACTACAAGCAGAATGTGAGAGGTGAAGTTGTGTAAGCTTCTGACATTCTGCAGCACTGCCAGCATGAATGGTCAGACATGAATGTCGCAAAGATAAAAGTTAATTTAGCTTATTTAATCTAACAGGAAACTGTTGATGGGCTGTACAGTGCCTTCCCTTCTTAAATTATATTCCAGCCTGGTGTTTAAATTCAGTCCTATGTTTGGTTTTTGTTTGTGCACATCTTGATCTAGTCCCCAGTTGTTTGATATAACTGATATTTTGGAAAGATATAGCATCCCCACCCCTGAAAATAAGCTGTGAAAAGAAACTCTTTCCTGTTGGAATATCATCATTAATTCTCTAGATCAAAAACAAGGGAAAAAAGGGTTGCCAAAATGTTCCTCATTTTTTTCAGTCTGTGCTCCAAAACATGTGAAATACATGAACCAGCACACAGCACAAAACAATTTCCTGTGACGCCTTCTCTCTCTCTCTTCCCAGCTGCTGGTTTTACCACTTACCTTGTGCTAACAGCCAGCCCAGAACAAAATCAGTTTCTAGATAGCTGTCTACTATGTTGATGTATTGAAGGACTCAGTGAAGCTTTAACAAATGCAAAAAGCAGCAGAATAGCAGTGCAGAGGAGGGGCAAGGGGACAGGAGTGGCTAATAGACTAAAGTGAGACCTACCAGCGAGTTGCTAATTACATCTATTTATTGCTAGTTACATGACTACACTGTTAGGCATTGTGCAACTAAACTAAAAGTGTCTAGTAAGCAGTCACTGCAGTTCTACTTTTTAATTGATTATTAGCAGAAAAAACTTTTAAAATGAAGAGTCAGCTGGTATGTCACTATTGTAAAAGACATTATGGGAATGTGGTAATTATCTCAAAAATAAAGCCTTGTGAATCCAGTCAAGGTTGTACTTAAGACAAATCTGAACTCAAAAATGCATAGCTAAGGTATCTATACAGCAAGTTTTCTGCCCTCTACTAATAAATAAATAAGATGTTGGAGAAGACATGGCTTAAGAGAAAGACAGGAGATAGATCCTCAAGAGAAAGACAGGAGGTAGGTGTTTGGTGTACTTCATTCATTTTTTATTTCATAGCAACCATAAAATTTCCTGCCAATGCTAAATCCACACTTAGAATTTGCTAATTACTTTGAATATTGAAAATCTTGCCTTTTTGAAAGAAAAGAGAATGAACAAGCAAAATTTATCAAGATCTGCAGACAGAGCAAGAGGTGAGAAAGCTAGTGAATGCACAAAGCAATGGTCCCTGAAATAAGGGGTCAGCAAAAACTGGTACAGGAGAGAAAAGTCAGAAGTGGCAATGGAGGAGAATGCTGTGAAGCACAGTGGGAATAGCAATGTCACATCTCCAGAAAACAGCACATTTTTCAGTTCTGAGAAAGTGTGAATCTTAATTAGGGGCTCATTGCCTTTCTAATATAGCCAAGCAACATTCTAGCATGAAATTAATATACTTCAAAAACCCATAACTACTTTTTTATCACTTGCTAGCATTTGCAGAGGTTGGAATGTGAACAGATGTTCATGCAATGTGTCCTAGGCAGGAAAAAACAAAAATTTCCTCATTCTTCTTTTATTTCACTGGATATCTAACTGCGTGTACAGCTAAAAAGTATCTATCTGCCTTATTAACTTGGCCAATACATCTATAAACTGTATGTGTTTAAAAATGATACCAGACATTAGAGATGGTGAGAAAACACTCTACTTCTCCAAATTTTTCTCATATGCAAATTCAAAAGGAAGCTATCATCTTTTCAGCTCATAGTTCTTGATTCTTATTTTGATCTGTTCCCCAACAGACAGTTTTTTTTACTGTGCTATATTCAAATGAAGAGCATAACCTTTAGATGTTCAGCAAAATGAGCCATTTCAGTACCCACGCTATTTCAGAACCTTCGTGTTGGAAGGTAACTGAAAGGTCACAACAGAAAACACCCAGTTCCAACTTCTGTGCTTCAAAATTGCCTTTCTGGTAATTAAATACCAAACAAAAGTCTTAAAGCTTTCACTAACTTCCACTAAAACACTTCCAAGGATGCTGAGTTGAGTCAGATGAGTTTTGGGAGAAAAATAATTACTACATTTGTAATTAGTATGTAGGTGGCACTGAACGGTGCCAAACAAGAAACAGAAATCTTACTTCACTGTTGCATGGCCATGCCCTGGCACCACTGGGCAGGAGAAGAAATGTTTTGGCCCCATAAGAGCTTCAGGTGCTCCGAGACGTGATAAGCAAGAGTTCAGCTGGTGCCAAACAGCGAGAATCCAGTCTATGACCTTGCACACAGGATCACATGGAGGAGGTAGTTTGCCTCTGAACTGCAGAAAGAGAAAGGAATATTGATGCAACTTAAGACCTCTGCTTCAAACACATTGTTGAACCCCACAGGAAAGTTTGCCCCCTTCTTCTTTCCCTCTTCTATCATGAAAGTCAAATGCAGACAATAACTGGTCAAACTTTCTTATGGAGTATACTGAAATCTTGTTGTATTAATTCTTATTTCCCCAACTATATCTCCTTATCAATGAGCTGACATGCCTCTACTCTTATGTAGGAAACTAAGAAACAAATTTGACTGCACTTTATTTTGTATGATATTTAAGATTAGAGACACGAGAAGCATCTATCATATGCAGTTTATATAATAAAAGTTGGGCATAAAAAAGAATGCAACATCCCAATGAACAGGAATGCCTGATCCAGGCACATACTCAGTGGATTTCTAACTTGATTTTATATTTAGTAGCGAGAAAGGAAAATTTTCCTTTAAAAAGGAAAATTATTTGGTGCCAGAAAAACCTTCTATCTCAACTGAGTCCAAATTACAGTCTTCATCATCCTAGTCCTAGGATTATCCTCTGAAACAGTATGAATTAAAGGAAGCTTTAAAAGATGCACTAGGGATAGTATTAGATGGCACTGAAGCCAGAGCTCCTTGAACAGCTCCCCCAGAGTCTACAGGTGGACAGTTAATGTAGAAAACCACTTAAACTGTTCCCATATATCGTAATAAAACAAGGGGAAAAAGAGCTTTTCATCCGAGAACATTAACATTAAGGCACAAACTAGTTATTAGAATACAGAGCAAGGATCTTTAAAATAGTCTACTGCTTTTATTTTCCATTAGATTTTAAAAACAGATTAATCTGTTTTTTTTTTCCTTAAAATAGCCACCAACAGAATACATGCTTTAGAGAAGAAACTTTAATGAGACAACTACCCAAATTCTGTTAGTCAGAGGTACAAACTTTTCACATTGTTAGACTCTAACCTATGAGACTAAGGACTGCTTTTAGCATAAACAAAATAGTCTAAAGATGACATGGCACACGATGCTGTCATCATTCTGGTAGGTAAACAGTTTGGCAGAGGAATTTTGATCCAAGCCATGTCTGTGTCCAAGTCAGAACACCACTGCTCCTGCAGTTATCTGCTTTCATGTATTTCTTGGCCTTGTGCTCAGCTGAGGACAAGTCCTTCTCTCAGATCTTAAATGATCTAGAATCAAAGTGCTCCTGTCCTTAGATTGGACTTAGATCCCACTTTAGATCTTCTCCAGAGTAGGCTTGAGAATACAACCTTTCTCCTCAAGTGTATGGAGAATTCTGATACGCACTTGTATTGCACTACCTCTGCTGTATATCTCATTTCAGCACTACAGTGTATTTGCAAGACAGCAATTTCAATCATCCCACCTCCTTGCCTACACACAATTGCTACTCGCCGTCATTCTTTGCAAGGAGTCTGGAAACCATTCAGACCCTCAGCCAGACAATGACTCACAATTTCTGCCTACCACATCAGTATAGACATGAAGATATAACACTCATGGAATAAAAGTAAACATGAGAAAAAAGAATCTGAAAAAAAAAAGTAATCTGTTAAGAGTTCAATTGATACATTCCACTTTACTCTCTATTTATATTCTGTACTCCTGTTCCTGGTAATCATAGAATATTTAGGACTGTTTTAAAACTTTCTCATTATCATGACTGAAATTTCATCTTTACAATCTCTCCGAGTCAGTAGGCTTTTATAGATGAGAATTGTGGCACAGGGTACAAAGGATGACATCCCCAAGGATAACCAAGACCCGTACAGCTGTACACTCAACTGACACTAGTCCTGCTGTCGCAAATCAGGACTCTTTACTACTGGCAGTTTTTTCTATTCCTAGAACAATTTCCCCTTTTAAGTCTGTCCAAAACTCTGCTGCCAAGATTATCTTCCTTTGCAGCTGTTCTGACTAAACTCCCCCTCCCACTCTCTAACACTGCCTGACTGTCTGCAATAGCTGCTATCACACTGGAATGTTTTTTTATTCCAAATAACGTTCAAAATTACTGTTCTGCTTTTGGCCACATCTATCTTTTCATTTCCTATCCCCCATTTATTTATTCATTTTAAAACAGGCTTCCATCTTTATTCTCTTTTGGACTTTGTCGCAACTTCAGCAGGCCTACTGGCTCAAAACAACCTCCCTACTGATGGTTTTCACCCTTCTTTCCCATTTGAATTGCTTATAAAAACTCTTTTAGCTGCATAAATCTTAGACACGGGGCATATATTCTGTACATCAAAAATAAGATAGTTAAATTCCCTTAGAAAGGGATTTTACATTTGCTGAACAGATTCTTACTTATACTCACACAAAAGAAGAAAAAATACTTAAGGATATTTCATACAACAGATAAGCAACTATAAGCAGTATCATTATTGCAGCCAATCTGTGTGTTTATGCCAGTCAACCACTGCTAGACACCTTCCTATATTAAATCCAAGCGCAACATTTACAGGTATTCCATATACTCCTGGAAATAAATGTATTTTTGTTTTGCTTTGGTTTTTCTCCTGAAACAGTTCAGTTATCTGATCAACTTTTGGCATTACCACTGCACATATTTCACAGACTTGGTGACGAACAAAATCAGAGAAGCAGATTCAAGTTCCATTTACCTTGTTTATAACCTTTCTTCTCAAAAACCTCTGCAGCAAGCCACACATTGGTTCTCCATCCCACCTAAGCTGAACCCAGCGGAAGTGCTGCTGGACTAACAGGTCAGATCCATGAAGGTGACACTTGGCGATTGTCCCCAGTAAAAAGCAGTTCTCATGAAAGTAAAAGGCACCAGAAGCTCCATTTGCTAAAAGTGAACCATTACAAATTTTACTGAAATACTCAAATGTTTCTACTTGATTTCATGTGAAAGCAAGAAGCAGTGACTTAATTTGAAAGAAAAAAATAGCACAACATATAAATCACCCTTAAAACTTAACATGGTGTATTTAACCAACTGTATTTTTCAATAGAAGAAAAAAAATGAACAAATTACATTTTTGTTTTCTAAGTTCCCCATTTTTCACGTATTATAATACAACTGAACTGTAATAAAAACATTTATTCAACCCAAATTCTTTAAATACCTCTTTGAATAGTGCAAGAATTTTCTGAACTACGATTCTCAAGAGGTGCCAGAAAATCTCCTAGTAACTCAGATAAAGACGTTCTCTCCAGATTTTCTAAAATCACAATGGTTGTCTTGCTTACAGGAGGCTGTTTAACTGGGACCAGACAAGCTGAAATATAAAAATCTCATTAATGCCTACTTATGAAAATGGATTGTTATTTATATACACAGCTTCTACAGCTACTCACACAAAGTAATTTTTTTTTCCAATTTTTTGCCTCTTAACAAGTTCAGAGGAGGCTGTACAATATGTTCAAAACTAGAAGTACGAAAACAATGGAAAGAATCTCATATAGTACAGTAATAAAAAAAATGAAAGCTATTATTAAAAAAAGAACACCAAAGTTCATATATGGGAAGGATTTCAACAAATACCAAAATAGTAAAGATATCTGGAAACATTTATTTCATTTGCTACTAATTCACCCTAAACTTTTAACATGTACTCTTTATTCCATGTAGTGATAAATGGATACAGAACAGCCTGAGAATATTCTGCATTTGTAGGAAACTTAATCATTCTGAGAGACTGACTACTTGTTTGCTACTTTTCTCTCTTCAAAAGATCCATCAGTATCTCTAAGAATCACCCAAATAATCAGAGATAGTGTGAGGCGCAAACAGTAGCACCTGAATCTAACACGCAATATTTTATTATTTCGTATTTCAAATCTTTTCCTTTATTTTTCTCCTGATTTCAACACTGTACATTGGAATCTAAATGACATTGTCTTTGCAAGAGTTCCTGTAACACAAAGTCTCGAAAGAAAGCTTCTCTAATACAAGTATTAAACAAAACACTTGTCTTGAGTATACTGTTCTGCTTTGTTTCATAATTTTTTAAAGGTGATAACTAAAGATGGTCATCAAGGAACACATTGAGTAATAGTCCAAAATCAGAATGACTACCAGTTATAACAATATAAAAATCACAAATGCTATATGTGAAATTAAAAAAAAAAAAAAGTGTAGAAGTCAGAGGAGACCATAATCTTCAACATAATATACAAAGCAAAAGCACACAGAAAGTCTGGAAAAAATGGGTCCATCAAATTATGCACTCAGCTTGTTTTGTTCAGGCGAAAACAAACTCTGACAGAGGACAAAAATGAGCTCCAAATACATGCTATACATACATGGGTTGTAAATATGACAAAAAGGAAAGAGTTATCAAAAATATGTAAGCACAAAAGAAATCATCAAGAGAGCAAGCCGATATAAACAGGACTTTAAAAACTCAGGCTGGGAATCAGATTGGAAAAAAAAAGGAGAAAGCTGCAGAGGGGGTGAATGCAAATACAAAGCTGAGAATTGCTTTCAAACACTGAAACTATAGTTGAGCCAAAATTAATCTGAACAGTGCTAAAGAGAAAAAAGGATCATCAGTTCACCCTTCAGGTTCTTATATTAATGATCTCTGTGTAATATCTTATACAATATATTACATATTATTCTATGTCATTTTATATATAGCGTATATTGCTCCATATTATTATTATATAGCATATTATTACTGTATGGCTAATACTAAGCCAAAATAAAATAAGTCAGAGCTCAAATGCATGGGTAAAATGCAGTATGAATAAGTACATCAGAGCAAATTTACCTTGTCTGCTGTCACTTCTATTTTTTTATTTACTTATGAATAATTTTTTATTTTTTAATGTCCTCCCTTCTACACCTGACCAACCCCTATGCTCCCATTCTTCTGGTTCCATACTTAATTTGTCCATTCTCACTGACATTTTTATTTGGCTAATCTGAACTCCTTTCTTACTCTTACCAGTGATTTATCTCTAATTTACACAGGTATAGCCTATGGACCACTCTAAGAATACTTTATTGTGGAGCACCCAAGTAAAGGGACTTTAGTCTTCATGCAACTATTCATATCCATTATTAGAAAGTTACTCACTTTAACAGAAATTCAACTTTGTCCTATACCAATGGGTCATAATGCAAGCACACTAACATTTGCCTGCCCAGGTGACACAAGTTGGGCACAGGACAACATAAGTATCTAGTAAACAAGCACATATCAAAAAGAAGTGATCTGGCTTTTTAAGAATTCCTTCACTGCTCCTTGTATTCCCAGAAAGCTTGCAATTATAACTTCTCTTATACATACATTTTGAAACATTAGCTACAATAAGGCAATAATGTTTGTTTTTTTTTCCTAATTCAGTACATTTGAACCATAGCAATCAACATAAAGGCTCACAAGCAAAGGCAAAAATAAATATGTCAGAAAAAAAAGCCCTATAAAGAACCATTCATTTTACTTAAATTGCATAAACTTCTGGCAAAGCTCCTACTGGACTGTCATCCTTAGCTCCACTTCAAAGTTTAGACTCTTACCATTATTCCCCAATTACCTAGAAAAGTCTGAGTTCTGTTAAAACATGCCACCGCTAAGCAAAATGTTTTAATGTATTTCTTTTCTTTGTATGAACAAAAAATTTCCTACAAGTTACTGAAGTCAGGCTGATGAAATAAGCTTACCACTACTGATGAACAATTCTGCAAGCTGCTCCTTGGAGAAACCAGCATCCACTTCAACTTTCACGATATCACAGGCAGATCCTGCAGCCACTTGCTTTTGCTGTGTTGAAAATTTATGTATTTGGTGAAATAGCGAATACTCCAGTTTACAAACTAACTAACTTTGTGTGTTTGTGTTAATACCTTCATGCAGGCTGCTATCTGATATGCTATGTAGTCTTGCAAACTCCCTTCTGGACCATGGAAGATGACATTATGGTATTGTTCAACCTACAGATAAACAATACGTTATTCTTGAAAGTTCATAGACTCAGAATTTTTTTACCCAGATTCAAAATATACAATGTTTGTATAACACACGTATTTGAAATATTTTGCAAGGCTTCTAAGCAACAAAATGCTATCTGAGGACACAGCAGAATTTATGCAGATTTTAAACTAATTCTGACTTGATAATTAATGTTAACATGCATGATCTTGGAAAGCTAACCCACATCACCTGATTATCTCTACATTATCAGATACTAAATAACTTCTGAGAGCTATGAAATCTACCCATCTATCAATATCATATATATACACACATGTAAATATATTTATTATACGTAGGTCACTCTGGAAGTAATTTCTTTTCTTCATACATACTTCCATGTTAGACGTCATTTTGTCAGACTGCCCCTCTGCTGCCATCTATCCCGCAGCAACAAAATCTAATGAAATATTGGTGGAAAGGTACTACTATCATACCACCAACAGTCACCTCTGATGTTGTGGGCCACCATAATAAAATAGGAGGCATTACCTTTGTAGCAGCCCTTGAGTATATATAAATAAAAGCTGTTAATAAAATCCAAGTCTCTATTGCTTACATGAATTCTTATTTACTTTTTCCTAGAAAGGTGGAATTATATAACTTTGTAAGGAAATAAGATAAAAGAGCTTTTAATATACTTTCTTGAGCATTTCAGTTAATCAGATGGCAGCTATTTTAAGAATGAAGCAAATACCCTCATGAGACTACAATTATTGGGAGAAGGTTTAAGGGGAATTTTATTTTAATATAAGAGCTTTCGTCTTCATTTTTCTTTTAGAAATCTTGGTATTCATTTATAAAGCAGAAGATTAAATTTTTTTTAGTCACCTCAACATAATATTTTCACATATGACTAAGACGTGGAGAGAAGCTAGCATGGGACTCACCAAGCGGAGGTAGTTCTGAAGTGTCTGAAGATGGATCATAGATGCATAAGTCACACTATTTAGGCAGCCTTCTTGAGGTCCTTAAGAAAAGAAATAAGCAAATAGCTTTAATAAATCTCTCATGTTAAGTATGTGTAACGGATACATATGCTTTTTCTACAGTATCAACAACAACTTCCTAAAATTATATGCTACGTAAATTAAAATAGTGAAGAAATTAAAAGCATTCACCTATCAACATAGACTCACAGTTATCCATGAGGTAAGTAAAATGGATACTACTATACAAGCAGAAAAGGTAGTAGGGCTTTTATGTGCCACCACATTTTCTAAATGTTGTATGCCCTTCAAAATCTAGTTAAACAATTCACCAAGTGTGATATTTCTGATTACTAAGTGATAATGAAGAAAACCAGTAATAAGTGATCCTGAAATTAAGTATTTCATTGACTGTTTTGACAGTCAAAACTGAAAATTATGCATTGAAACTTACCAAACAAAAACACTGTGATATGTTCAGCTCTGTTCTTCTTCAAAAAGTCCCATGGTGGTTGAGAAAAAATCTGACCTGTTGACCATGAAATGTTTCCTGATATAAAAAAAAAAAATGAGAGAGATATTCCCTGAATCTATGTAAAATATCCTATACTCAAGCATATACAATTGCCTACAGAGACTGTATACTCTGACCAATTTGACAAATAAATCAGTCTCATGTACTAGATTACACTATTGGTTGATAGAGGACTGATGATACTGATGTTTTCAACCAATTAAAAGAGAAGTTAATAGCTAGATTGCCTTTACATCTTTACATGCAATACACTATTCTTTGAGTAAAACAACACACCTTGACCAGTCTAATATGAATAAGGTTTTTTCTTGGGGAGGAGCACTTGAGGTGATGCAAAGTTTCAGTGGCCTAAGCAACTGTTACTACTACTACACTCTGGACAATTGTTTGATTGTTTTGACCCTTTAAAAATATTTATATTTTACTTTGTTAAGTGAAACTACATAAAACAGGAGATGTTCTGTTCTACCTTTTCTGCTGACTTATAGTCTAGATTTACGGTACAGTCTGGTTGTACTGTACAGATGATACCGTGGGCTTCGGCGTAATTAATTTTGTTTCAGAAATAATAAAGATACCTCTTCTGGAGTTCTGAGTAAAGAGTTAATTGATGTAGGACATCATGTTCCCTCAGATGATACTAAATACACAATTGAAACTAAAGAATTCTTTCATGCCAGCATGTTTAAAGTTTCATAGTCAGAATTGGCTTTTCTTAGTCTAACATCTGAAAGATGAAGAAACCTAAGAATTTTTTTTTATCTTACTGTACTCCTTTACGATAATACTTAAACAGCAAGCATAAAAAATGTTTTATTAACTGAATATGCAGTCATGATAGCACTGATTAATTTCAGCAACTGTCAAAGGTAGCCTTAAGTATATTTTAAACTATGGGATGAAATAAGATTTCACAATTCCAAGAAAACAGTTCAGTTTTGCTTTTATTTAATACACCAGTATTCATACCTAGTTTGACAGATAATATACTGCTTGCACTGAGGCCAATGTTGGATTCTGCAGCACCATTAAATGACAGGTCTTCTAGGCTCCTCCATCCATCGGAAGTGATTGCTTGGAAATGATTTGTCACTGCCTGATTCACTGCTTTTGAAAAATCATCCCATGTTGTTTGTTTGCGGATATTTAAAGCACATATTGTGTTTTCTGTATCAAATTCCTCTGTACCACAATGAGCTGGTTCGATGCCACTGACTGAAATCCTTACAGGCACATTAAGAGCATCTGTTGAAAAAAAAGAAAAACAAAAATGAGAGAAACTGTAAAACTCAATAAAAATTATACTGTTGTACTTCAAAGACCAGTAACATCTAATATGTAAAAGGAAAGCCACAATGTGACTCCTGCTACAGAAGAGCAAATGTAAGCAGAGCACAGGTCACCACAAAACCAAAGCAATGATGAAAAACAGATATCGGGGTATCTATTACAAAAGATCATTATTATTATGTTCACTTAAATCATAGGAGGAAAGACAAAACTTCCTTCATCTTTTATTTCCTCTTTATAGACTAACTTCTTATAAATTAAGACAGATGGGAGATTGTTTTTCAATGTTTTGGTTTGTTGTGGTTGTGCATGGTTTTATTATCAATGCAAAAAGGAATTTTTTGGCTCAAGTGCACAAGTGGAAAGCACAGTTAGCCAAGCCAAATATCTTTAAATAAAAACTAAGATAGAAAATCCACTTAGAATTGTGTATTCGATTTGCCAATGGATAAACTGAGAAAATATTAAAAGAAAAAAGTAGAATATTTACATACGCATACTAGAAAAATACAGTGAATTAATTTATTTTAAATTTGTTCATTGAAAACTAGAATAAAATTCAGCAGAAGTCTGTATGGATCAATCATATGACTAAAAGTGAAAATGAAACTACTTTCAAACTTTACTACACAAACAATATCTTTTAGAAATTATTCCTGAAATTAAAAAAAAAAAAACAAAAATTCCGAGGGTTCTGAGCTGATAGAAGCAATTGGATTTGTAATATGCCTGACCAGACAGATGGGATATTAGGACTGACAAAAATTACACAAGTATCAGTTTAGTAGGATACAGACTCAGCTACTGAAAACTGGCTTTAGTCTGACAAGGAAGTAGACCACAAAGGAGAAGTTTCTATCAGAAAGTGGATTGTGTACCTCTGGTAAAATGGTAGGATATTGTAACAGCTGAAGACAAAAATCAGAAACAGCTCACAAAGCTTCCCTAATTTTTTGAGAATCAATGAACTTGACTAACCACAGACCTACATCCCGCAACACAAACACAAAAGAAAGTGTATAAATACAAATCTACAAAGCTACTTCTTCTGACTCTATAGAGAAATAGAAAAACAGAACTTGTGAGTGGATGGAATAAGCTGTAAATCAAGAAATACCCAGGTCAGCCCACTCCACTGGATTTTAAGAAAACTTAAAGAGAAGGAAGAGGACAAGTTCCACTAATAATCTTCTGAGAGAAGCTATTCATGCTGGTAAAGAGAAGTTGTTTGATGTTTTCTCTAAGACTTCCTTTGAATAATAAGCAAAAAATCCCCGTAACTATAAACAAGTGACAAATAAAACGGTGCTTTCAAAGACTAGATGACTGTCCTAGCCTGAGGAAATATGACAGCTATCCATCACTCAGTGATTTTTCTGCAAGAATTAGAAGAAAAGATGAGAATGAAAGTCGAGGAAGAAAATAGCTTTGGAAAAACTAGTTACTAGCATTAAATTGAGAAATTTTACAAGGATATTGATGTTTGCATGTCTACAGTGTACCAACATTTATATGGTTTAAAATTAGAAAGACATAAATCATCTAATGCTCTCCAATAAAATTTTATCACAAACTTTTGCAAAATTTGGAGAACAATGACTTGCTAAGTTAAAAAAAAATAATTTTGTGATGACAAAAAATGGATGACTTCCCTTTTAATATTTCCTCATTTTTGTACCACAAGTTCTTTAGTAAAAACATTTTTGCATATTGCTGATAGCCATTACTTACTTAAGTTTTCTAGGAGATGTTTACAATCATCAGTAGCAACATCATGCAATGTTCGATTACATTTATCTTTTTTTTCAGCCTCAAGTCCACCATGGCTACAGAGGATTTCTAGACAGTTCTGCAAAGGTAAGAGCTGTATTATTTACTAGTCCGTTCACTGTATCAAAGAGTTCTACCAAAACGCAGTTAAGATTCCTAACTGAAATTCTTATATATGCATTTCCAAAGATCAGCTACAGAATTTCTACAGAAGTGCCTAAATGATGTTCCTCACTACATCAAAAACCAGGTGTGAAAGTACTGTATGGTAGTCTTGAAAGTCTCAAACCAAGATTTTGAAAAAGCAGAACATATGCGGACAGGCATCTTCAGTCTTTAGACATCAAGTGCTGACCCACTGAAGTGAGCAATTCTTAACATCTGGCCGCTAGTTTATATACTCACATAAGGAAACAGAAGTCCCACATTACGTCACAATATGACACAACAGCGGCCATTTCAATACATGCTGTTTTGAAGGTCTGGGCCTCAGAGTTCAAGCAATACCAACAAGGCAATTCTAAAGCATAATACAGAATAAATCAAACAACTTTTCAAGTGGCAATGCAGTTTGCATTTCAGCAAGTATGTGATTCCTCATACCTGACCTCTGACTGATACACAGCAAAAGAAAAACAATCGTTTTAAAATCCCCTTGCAGACCTCTTCTCTGGCGGTTAAAATACAAAGACTTAAAAATACATGCAATGTGGTTAACAAAAGCAAAGGTTCATTACAATGAATTAGAAACAAGGTACTAGCAGATAAATTTGGATTGGTGTAACCATACTGTAAGAAGAAAAAAATCAATTATACAAGTCTTTCAGAACTAGAAGAAAAAAAGCCCTCAGAAAGCTACATTTCAAATGTTGTTTGATCCGTGGACAGAAGGCTGATTAAGTTCTGATTTCTAACGGTCACCCATTCAACAACAACATGGGTAGCCTGCATGAAAGCACTGCCATCCTCAGACATGCCTTCCAAGGACAGATATCCATATTAAAAAAATGCACCATCGCAAATTATTGTAATTAATGATGTATTGTTAACTTCTGGATATAATCATATTAGAGAAACCAAATCTTGAAAATACATAGAAGCAGTTAGCAAAAGTTCCAGTTTGGAACAGGGAATTGTTATAAGATTGGTTGCTGTTCCTTATTTTACAGCTGCTGTAACAGAAAGACTTCTGTCAGTACATTTCATAAACATAACAGTCATTTAAGCTGTAGCTCCCCATGAGACAGAATTTTACTATATAGTCGTTCCAGCACTTGTCAGAATGTTTCAAAAATCAATTAGCCAAATAAATGTGCCATGAAAAATTAATCAGAAAAAAAAGCAGCACACTTGCTCATCAAGTTAGTTAGTTAACCATCTCTCAAATAGGTGGAATGAATGGCAGACAGCAGAAAGGAAAGACTGAACTGTGACGCAGAAAGAGGGAAGAAAGGAAGGGAAAAAAGAAGTGGGATAGAACAAAAGATGAGGTTCATTTCCTCAGTACAATAAGAAGTTTTGTTGGCTCTGTTGCCTGTGATTTAGTAGCTAAAATGCTCTAGCATAATTCACATGTAAATTATTTATGCCTACCAATCTTGATAACCTGTGGAGTGCCAGCACTGCTGACATGCAATTATCACGTAGTGTTATGAATGACTTGGTATTGGCAGTGGAGGTAAAGGATTAGAGAATGGAGCTGAAGTGTTAACAGTACTTAAAGATGGTTACTAAGCAATGTTTAGCTTTTTAATATCCCAAATTTATATCTTGAGTCAAAAAATGCATTTAATAAAATAAACATATCTTCATAAACTAAACTTTTAAACCTGTGGCTATTTTAAATTTATCACAGCAAATTTGTCAGGAGAAAAAGCAATGTCTAATGACAGATACTGAATTAGCCATGCAATGCTTTTCCAAGTCTTGGACTGTATTATACTAAAATTCGCTCTTCCATGTTTAGCATTCATCCTTCATTTTCTCCTTGGATAAAAGTTTAACAGTAATATCTGACCGACAGCTGATAAATAAATAAATATATCTTTTCAAAAGTCAAGTAAAATACCCCATCTCCAGAAATGGTCCTCCTTGCAGCCGGACCTGTCAGGTTTGTCCCCACCTGTTCAGATTTTCCCCGCCCCCAAACTTAGTAACTGCTTGCTCAAAATAAGAAATGAAATTATGTATCATTGCAAAAAATGTGATTGATATTTCTTTTCCTGCTGGGAAATTGCTCATAGTTAAATTGTCTTTAAATGTAACTGGAAACTATGTCCATCTAACATCCATATTAAATACACATCACCCAATGAACAGGCATTTCGGTAGAGATTCACATCACCTTAGCTCTGAAAATCTGAATCTCAGCTAATCATATTCTCTTTTTTTGTTATTTCCCAGAAGTATGCATTTAAAAATAATGATTCATCCCATTTAAGCTGGATATGTAGCTTCTAGAGTTAATGATCCAAAGGAAGTATCTTTCTGTCTCTGTTAAATCAAGAATGACAACAAATTAAATATAAAAATCAGACTTGTCATTCAAGTTTTAGTTTGTCAAAGTGAAAAAAGAGGATTTATCTCACATAAACTCTAGGAGGTTACTGTAACTTGTTCCGTGTGACTGACCTTAAAGCCTTTTGATGCTGCTATGTGGGCAGCAGTCCAACCCTCTTTGTCAGCATGGTTGATGAGATCTGCAGAAATAACAGGTTTTCTTCTACTGTTACAGCCATCTTCTCTCTTCTCCAAATCAAAGTAGTTTGAATTAGGCTCCATATCAGCTAAAGAGTTCCCATTGTTTGGCTCTCCATAGTACATAAGGAGCTTGAGACTGTCAACGTTACCAGAATCCACTGCTGCGTGAATGGGTGACCAGCCATCCTAAAGAAACAAAAGCAAAAAGCATACTTCCACCAAACACAGAAAAATGTCTTCAGAACTCATATCAACAATGGATCTGAATGGAATGCTTTGTTTGGAAATTAAACTGATAGATAAGAGTGACACGTTAATCCTTTGGGAAATGGATTTACTTGTATATATTTGGGGAGGAAGAAAGAAGGAAGGAAATGTAGCACACTGATGTTACAGTTTTTTCCATGGACAGGATAATAGACAGAGACTTCAAAACTCTTAGAAGAATCGAAGTGATCATAGAATCACAGAATCATAGAATGGCCTGAGTTGAAAAGGACCTCGAAGATCATCCAGTTTCAACCCCTCAGCTGAGTGCAGGGTCGCCAATCACTAGACCAGGCTGCTCAGAGCCACGTCCAGCCTGGCCTTGAATACATCCAGGGATGGGGCATCCACAACCTCCCTGGGCAACCTGTTCCAGTGCATCACCACCCTCTGAGTGAAAACTTCCTCCTAATATCTAACCTAAATCTCCCCTATCTCAGTTTAAAACCATTCCCCCTTGTCCTATCACTATCCACCCATGTAAGCAGTCGCACCCCCTCCTGTTTATATGCTCCCTTCAAGTATTGGAAGGCCACAGTGAGGTCTTCCTGGAGCCTTCTTCGAATGTGATACAGGACTGTGTGTGGTGTTAATCGACTGTTTCTTTATCTTGTATCAAAGTAACATGACCAACGATCAATAATTTGTATCATGTTGCATTAACCAATTTATGAGATATTTTCACGTATCATCATAACTTTCTCCCAAGTAAAAAATATTTACTTTCCTAAACCAGCATAAATGAGTAAAAAAATTCCAGTGTAAGTAGAGCAAAATGTACTACGAATTACTATTTCTGGACAGCCTAAACCCCCCATTTACTCTCATGCTTACTTAAAAATATTTCAGAACAACTTCAAGAAAGTACCAGAAGAGAGCAGTACCTAGATGTTAATTTTGAAACACTTATCCTCCTGCACACCATTTCTTTTTGCCATATTATTTCATTTGCAATATACGAGGCTTTATAATGTTGACTAGCAAATTGTGGTGGGCTATATTCAAAGGCAAGAATAATAGATCATAACAAAAAATGGAAGAAAAATCCAACTCTGCAACTTAAAAATAATTCAGAGAAGAAGAGTTCTGTTTTGCATATCTGGTGCTGAAGAAAAGTCTGCAGCAAACTGCAGGCTGAATCTGATGTAAATAAAATATAAGGAACTTGTGTATTAGGAGATTTTAGAGAAAATATACAGCTTAAAAAAAAGTAAGTATGATGCGAAAACATGATACTAATTTCAAATTACATTATATTTTTAAGATTTAAAGAAAACTTTAAATAAGTTTTTTTTCTAGACGTTTGCAATTATTCAGTATTGTACAATGTAATCCAACTTTACAAACTATTTTAACTTACACTGGTTTTTACTGTTCGATCTGCCCCTCTTTCCAGCAAGAGCTTAATGCAGTCATTATTTCCATATTTGCAGGCCAGGTACAAAGGTGTCTGTCCTCTTTCAGCAGCATGGTTAATATCAGCCTGATACATAATTAATAATTCTGCACACCTACAGCAAACAATAAGTTAGTAAAATTATCTTATATTTGACATTCAAAAACATTAAAACTTAGAATATTTAAATATCTAATTTGAAGGGGGCAAAGTACCGATTGTATAGATGGAGATCATCCAATGATTTTATTCATCACATACACATACATAGGCGTATAGTGTACTTTTATACTCGGGTACGATAAAGAATTGGATTACTTTAAACTCATAAGTATTAAACTACTGTATGTGTAATTAAAAAATGTAAATTTAAAACATTTAATTTCAGAGGGCCAATAAAAACTTTTTGATAGATGACCAATAAAGCAGCATTTCTTTCCTGTCCACTGATATTTAAAATAGTTTTAAAAAGAAAACAAACAGGCACCCATCAAGCTCCTGGTAGCTGTGTTGTTTGCTTGGACCAGATTTAGATACCACCAGAAGAGAAGTAAACTAGAAGGGACAGCAAATGGAAACTACCCCAGAAAGATGTCTTGGGGTGTGTTGGTAGCAGCTACTGGAATAGAACAGAAGATTTGGTTGAAGGGTGAAGAGAGTTCATGACTCATTAGGGGCTTGCACTGGATCCAAGATCCCATACTTCCTCATTACCATTTAAGTCCAGTTTTCTTCCCAACAGGGTTAAGCTCTCTTTCCCTACCTCTTCTCAGCATCTCTGAAGAGTTTAGAGCAAAATTAATGTTAGTCTATTCTCTCTGTAGTTCAAAAAGAGTTTTAACATAACTGCCATATGATAACTTATGATGACTTTTTTTTCTAGATAAAGGTGCTCTGCAAGAGGTTATCTAGTAGTCGCTTCCAACTTCCAGTTCCATTTCCTACAATTATATGATACACAGCAAAAAGAAAATTCACTGTGTCAACCTTCAACTCCTCCACTTAAGAGGAAAATAAATAATCTGAATGAATTGTTGTACACTGTTTCTCAGGATAAAGAAATGACGGAATTTTCCAATCATGCTGTCGTAGAACACTCATCTTACTAAAACAGGAGCGTCAAAAAATAAAAGGAAATTATGGTAAATACATTTTGAACGAAGTTCTTAGAAATATTCTTTGACTTACATAATTTTCTGTTGTTTAAACTTACTGATATGAAAAAACTTAAACCTTAAAAAAAAACAAACCAAATCTGTTCTGGTTGTTTAAAGTATTTGATTCTATCACTCATAAGAATACTTAAGTAAATGTTCTTTTGTCTCTGTATATGATAAATCACAGTTCTCTATGCTTAAAAATTAATTATGCTTAAAAATAATTTATTTCCTCCTCCTTTGGTAAATCCTGTATTATAGCTGAGAACCTGAAGAAAATTAAGAAATTAGAAGGCATGACTCCTGTGTAGACGAGTATCACATTGTGGTTACTAAGAGTACACACGGTCAGCAACCTTAGAAGTTGCAACTGGACACAACAACTGAAAGAAAATACTAAAAACAGAAAGGCACATGAATAAATGAAAATGAATTTGAGTAGTTGCTTTCAACAAATGGTATTTAAATACTATTGCATTCTTAGCTATAAATGCATTTTAATGACAATGTATATAAGGTAAAGTGAATATAAATTAGTGTAAGAGCTGATGGGAAAAATGTTAAGACTTCACTTACTTGACATGTCCCTGAGCAACTGCTGAACACAAGGGTGTAAAGCCATTTTTATCAGCAGCATCAACTTGTGCTTCTGCAGTCAGCAGCAAACTCACGCAATCTATAAATTGAGAATAAACACAAACTGATGCAATAAAAACAAGTGGTTAAAATGACAAGAAGACCTGCTCAAGCAGCATTATCTTGGAGCAACAGACACCAGGCTTTTTTAACTATACACCACACCTTAACAAAGCAAAGTAGAAGCTCTGGAAGGAATTTGCAGGAGGGAGCTGAAAATGTACCACTCTACTGCAAAACGGACCTGGCTGGGGTTCAACCAGGATCCCAGTAATGGATTATCCCATTAGTTGCCACTAATGGCAATTCCCATAGCATTAGCTAATTTCTGTATTTCTGAAGTCAGAAATTTGAATTAACCAGTAGTCCCAGTGACATCTCCAAAATGACAGCTGCATTGGAAACATTCATGAGCTACACAGAACTCAAACAGCAGGCCGACCAGCCTTGTTTTAGGACACTGACATGGGATTGCAATGACTAATAAGATGAGTTTACAAAAGCAAACAAACAAACAAACAAACAAAAAAAAAACCAACAACCAACAAAAAAAACCCCAAACCTTTCTGACTCATATTTTTCCATAATTACATGCTAAGAATAATAGCTAAAAGCTAAATTAAGATAATTATTTACACAGTAATTGGACTGCTGTTCATCTACATATTGAAATATAATTTAACGCAATTAAGTTTGAAGAAAACACTAAATCTGCTGTCCAGTCTTCAAATTTGTTCTACACAAAAATAAGTCTTCTCTAGCTAAAACTTCTACTTTGAAACTAAACCCAGCTTGAGCAACAGTTCTTCACTCTTGACCCAATTTCGGAGTAAGCTTAATTCTTTCTGATACAGAATTGAGGGAGAACCTGGAGACAAGCTTTGCTAGTGATGTTTATCTCTAGATACCAGAAACATATCTCCAGAATTGCTTAGAAATCTGAGTCATCTAAAACGTTTCTGAACATACTCAACTTCTGTTGCAACTCTTTCAAATATTTAATGCAGATACTGTGGAGCTGATTAAACAAATAATTTAAGAAGTAAGACTCTAAAACACTGTAAATCATTATATTGCAAATTGAGATACTTAAATATGTAACCTGATTTGAAATGGTCCTTCTTTTTTTTTAAGTTTGTTTGTGAGGATAAGTTACCAGGACTTGATCTGTTAACTAACTTAACTACTCTTTCCACACATAATACTAATTAAAGTCAAACTATATTTTCCATCACTTTGAAACAGAAAAAATACTCACTATTACATTATTTTTTCCTTTTTCCATTTTCAATCCCAGTCTTACATCAAACAATTAACTTGAAAAAAGGATTCCTGCTTGGCATCCTAAAATACTTCTAAAGTTTTTCAAGGTTGTTGAAAAAAAAAAGTTGTATTTGGCTAGATTACTCTTTGGTTTCTTCACAAAGCATATGTTAGCCATGCAAAAGCAACAGAGAATGCACAGAACAAGACCACCTTTCCAAAAAAGTACAGTTAACTCACTTATTGATAGGTAGATCATTCAGGTAGTAGCTTATTTATGTGAAAATTCTGTTTCTGGTGAAGATCACTGAAAAGAGTTGTTTGTTCTCTGGGCTAGGTGCAAGCATGAAGAATTATAGCTACTTTCAGGAGGCATAACATGTGAGCCAGCAAGCTCTACACAACCTGTTCTGATGGCACATCACATAAAAGAGCAAAAATCTCCAAGAAGCCTAAGTCCTTTGGATGGAATTCTGATTGGATTTGGAGTAGGGTCTACCCAGACCTACTAAATTCAGTTCACCACTGTCTGCCATAGAAGCAATCAGTAGTGGAGGGGATAGATCAGAAGGGCAAACACAAGACAGACATTCATGTTGTCACTCAGTTAAAGGTTTTGGTAAAAGCAAAAGCAAAACATGGAAGTTCGTTAGCACAAAGACCTGGAGACTTTATTGCTCTCCATCAGAGCTGGGTAGGTAGTTCTTCCAGAGTGCTGGCAAACACTATGCAGATACATCCAGTGGCTCGGCAGAGCGGACTCCAATGTAGCTGTATGTCTCTGCACCACACTCCTTTCTACTTCCCACATTCCAGTTTTTCCTATCAACCATTGTGCCACAGCCTCCAAACACTCAGGACAGAAGAGAATTGATTATACCATAAAAGTATATGATTAACACATAGCTGAGTACATAGGATATTACTATTATTCTCTTCACATCTCTATATTAGGAACTCTTGTCATTTAATTCTCTCTTTCTCAGCCACCTTACGTATGACAGAGAAGGATTAGAATTGCCAATGCTATTCATATACGCAGACGGATGGGGCTTTGGGCAACTTCATCTAGTTCAAGGTGTCCCTGCTCATGGCAGGAGCTCAGAACAAGATTATCTTTATGCTCCTTTCCAACCCAAACCGTTCCATGATTCTGTGTATTACCCATGTGAACTACTGCACATTTTATCAAGTGTGTAGCAGATTGAAGTGACTCCTGCTTTGTTAATGGATCAAACTGAAATGGTCTGACAAAACAATCTGTTCAGATCTTCCAATCAGGTGGCTAAATCATAAAAAACAAGTTTCCCAGCACTCATTCAAACACAAAGAAAGTATTAGTGTATATTTTTAGAGTGAAGTTGTTTCTCCCAAGACCTACAGAACTCAGGACTCAAACTCTTTTCAAACAAAGAGGCTGCTATAAACTTCGTGTGCTGGAAAAAAACAAACCTCAGCTGCAGCTCTCAAAGGGCAACTGTTTATGAACAGGAAAGCTATACATTTTGCAAACAGAACAGATTAGGAAAGAACATTTGAGTGTTCTCTTTTATTGCGTAGCTGTCAATTTTCTCTACAGACTGATCTCCAAGGACACAACAGCTGCTGCCGCTGTCTTGGTTACAGTGTGCTCTACCTTTCTTTAGTTATCTGCAGATATTAAATACTGTATTTATTCACTGAAAGCATACGGAGATCGTTTGCTTTCCACTCTTCCCAGACACTCTGTAACACAGTGTTTTTTTCTGAAGGGGTACTCACGATGCCAGCCCCTAACAAATCCAGAGCTACTCTTTTCTTCTGGCCAACTATTACCCAGGAGAAATAAAAAAATCTGGTTAGTTGATTTAGAGGAAACAAGGGGTCCCATAAATCACTGAATCTATTTAGTCACTAATGCCAGGTTGAAAACATTTTCAATAAATCAAATCATGGTGTTCTCACCCTCTAGGTTAAGAGTATGTGTTAGGTCTTTCACAGAAAGAAAGAAAAAGGAAAAAAAATTACTCAAAAGACAGTAATTTACCACTGACAATCCTACTTAATGCAATGAAAAAGTTTGTAAAATTAAATGATTTTATCCTTCTTAATATTACATCAGCGTCCTTTTTTCCAGCTGTTAGTTAAGAAAGCTCTTAAAAAGGACTTTTTAAAATAAGATACTAATCCCTATAATTCTTAAGTCTATATGTATTTACATAAAAATGTTTTTTAATGCCTGCATTTTGAAGAGCTGTATCTTATCTATGCTCTTGGGAACAAACTGCAAGTAACAAACAAAGGATTACATATCAAAGCACAAAAATCTTTCTCCAAAAATACTACAAATCCAACTGTTCACATCACTCTCAATTTTCGCACAATGTATTACGAAGACATCGATGCTGCTGCCGTCTGATTCTCCCATTCAGAATTCATACAATTTTAGTCACTAAAATGTGATGATTTGTAAAACAAAGTACTTCTCACATCCTGTCACCTATAAATGGAAGTGTAACGCTAAAACCATTGTAATATAATTTTTATCTTAAAAAGTAAAAGGTACCAAACAACTAGACGATGCCTGTACATATGTTTGTTTTTCTTATTTTGTTTTCATACATCACTCAGAGGCCTCTGTTATTTGAAATTTTGACAATAAAACAAGCAAACAAATTGCTTTTGCTGTCAGTAAGATCTGTTTAGTAATTGAAACTGAAGATCAGGGTATTTGCTTGGAAACATATTAGGAATACAAGATGAGAGAAGAATTAGAGCAAGCACTGTCACCCACAAACACCACCCAAGGACATAAATCTAGAAGAATCTACAGAACATTCATTCAGTGAGGGGAAAATAAATTCCACACACTGTGATAAAATGGGACCCTTACTACTGAAAACAACAAATTGCACGAGGAAGAAAACAAAAGTACTTTTCCAGTATTTTAAGGGTCATGGCAATAGCAAAAATCAGTCAAATAGAAATGCCCAGCACTTAGTAAAGAAAGACAAAATACATTCCAAACACAAGGAAAATTCATACTATCCCTATGCTTGGTAGCAAATTTAACCTTTGACATGTTAGAAAAATGTATACTATTTGTCTAACTACAGATTTTAAAACCTAACTTTATACTCTGATTTTATAAAGACTTCAGAAAATAAGAAAAAGAATACTTTTCTGTAAGTACGGTTTTAAACAGTGAGTCAGAGATTTCTAATTATGTCACAAATAGAACCATTGTTAGATAAAGTCTCAAAGTAGTCTTGAATGCAGTGGTCTTTAAGACACTATGCTCTACCTTACAGAAGAAAATCAAGACTTTACTAAAATTAATGGAATTTCAGCCATTCGTATTGAAGAACATCATCTTCAGTGCTGAAAACAAACATAATGCTCTTGGTTGCAGGTTTTATATCAGTATTAAAAACTACAGTTAATTGTACTCTGATTTCGAGAAAATTGCTGTTCAAAAAACTCATGTTCATTGTCGGAAAAATCATTTCTTAGAGTTCATATCAATGAAATACCTTTCACTACAATTTGCCTGATTTTATAAATTTACTCATAAAATATGAAGACAGACTGTTGGAAAGCTCAAGAGATGCCACCTCCTTGAGACCAAGGGTTGGGAAAGATGGGAAAAGAGAAAGGAAATAGTTAACTGCTTCAGTAGAATGCAGAGAATGAACTAAGATTATTTCATCTAGTTCAAAATAAAGACTGTTTCTCAAGTAGCATGGTACGGTTCCAAAATTGGATTACTTTAGTATTAAAAACCTATGAAATTAAATAAGACTTTACTATTTCACGGGAATGCTGAACATAAACAAATCTTAGAATTGCTTACCTGTGTGTCCATTCGTAGCAGCAGAATACAAGGCAGAATAGCCATCTGCACAAGAGTAATTAATGTCCAGTCCTTCTTCATTAAGCAGCATTGATAATAAAGTGACATTTCCCTGGGCAGCAGCTTGGTGAAGAAGGGTGGGCCTGCCACCCAGGGGGACAGGACCACCACTTGTTAACAAAGGGGTTAGGGAGGAAGACCAGCCTGTGAGTCAAAGCAACAGAAGTTAGAAGGAAGACATAAATAAATAAAGCTCTGCATTTTCTGTGCTCCTTTAAAAATTAAGAATGATCTTCAGAATGACAGGATTTGTTAGTTTAGCACAAGTTATGTGGTGATGCTTTGTCTTTTAGAAGGTAATCTGAAAAATAAAAACTGTGTACAGGGGTGCCCAGATGTTAATGCAAACAAGATTTCATTACAGCAAGTTAACATAAATCCTGTTATGAACTGTAGCAGCAGCTGGATGTCTGCCAAAATTATATTAATAAAATTGAGAAACTATTGAAATTTTTATGTAAGTTTTAAATGAATTACTGATATGTTGGGAAGATTTTTAGTTGTTTTTTTTTTAAGTATCCAAGAAGAAGTTTCTAAAATAAAATGCATTTATTTTCACGTGAGCTTTTATCCTCCCTTACAGTCTTAGCTCAAACATCAGTATTTATATCTCACCCACTGCTATATAAACAAATGATGCAAAGAGCCCTTAATAACTTAAAGTAACTTTCAATAACTTCGCAAGGAAAAAGAAAGAAATAATTTGCAGAAATAACGTGGAAATAAATACTGAGCTATGCTTTAAGGTAATATTTTACTTAAACAATATGTGAATGAATAGAGGTTATATAAAATTTACTAGTGAATGTTTTCAAGCCACCCAGCTCAAAGACAATATTCAATTCAAAGCTATGAAAGCTTAGGAGTTATCTTGGTTAAATGTTGCATTCATTAATTTTGAGCTTTAGTAGGGAGTTTGTTAAGAATATGAAGTTTTTTGCATAAATCATAAAAAAATTTGTGCATTCTTCCTTGACCAAGGACTGCAATAGAAAATAGAAGAAAGATTTTGTCTTATTTTGACTACTCCCCTTAGAAAATCCACATTCTTTTTCTCTCTTTGTTTTATTTGTATTCTGTAGGCAAATACAAGCTATGATATGAGGCTGAAATCTGACAGTACAAGACAAGCTTGCCCAGTTTTTACTGAGGTTCAGTGGCACTCAACACTAAAGAACAGTTGGCAGGCCAGGAACAGTTACCTCCAGTTCCATTGAGCTGTGTAACTAAGTGCTATCCAACCTTCAGCATCTACAGCAAAAAAGCAACCTACTGGGATGATCTGCTCCATATTTCAGAGAAACAAAATTTAACTGAGAACAATTCTACAGATGCAAAAGATTTGGGAACTTTGCAAGTTTCAGGCAAATTTTAATTAAGGTCCAGATTTACACAAGCCATCATCTGTGTAGAGATAATAAAGAATGCATAGCTTGGTCCCTGTTAAAAACAATAAAAATGAGTGCTAAGAGTATTTCTATTCATTTCAAAAGCAAGTGAATTTGTCATTTCAAACTAAGTTTACTAGTTTAGTATGTAAAGGAAAAATATTTGCAGTGTTATCACAAGGTTAGCTTATTATTCAACGTATCTACTTAATATAGAATTCATATAAATTGTGACTTATAAAAAGTCATCAGTACAACTACGAAGTTAACTTACAAAACCAGCTTGAAGCCAGTGATAAACTCTGAACTTAACTGCATCCATCTTTGTACAACTTCAATTCTGATTACTAATACTTCTATTAATATTTGTTTTTCTGATATTTTGGGAATTTTGAACATTTTTCAAACATTTCAAAAAGCTAAGGAAGGAACATACAAAGTAAACTACATCTTTTAAGTGCTAAAATATACTGCATTTACAGTTCTGACATTTGACAACAGCTGACTCTTACAAAATCCCTGAAGGATTGAAAATAACTTCTGTTCATCCTGTCCATTACAAAAAGTGCTTTTATTTTTCCTATCTTTCATCATTTTTTGAAACTAATTGTGCTAATTGTTCATATATACACCAATGTTTTTAAAAGTGGCAGCTCATATTTATTCTTTATTCCCTTGACATGGTAGTTAATGATAGCCAACTTTGCTTGTGTGGCCCTCCAAATTCTAACAGCCTTTGTTCAAGCTTCTGCCTTTGTTTTAGAATTTAATTTGGTTTGTACTGGAATTACCTGGGGGAGTTTGGGGAGCCTGACACTAAGCTATTAGCAAGAAGTTTATTCTGCAAAGCAAATTGTGAATAATATTGCTGGGAATCCTTCAATATTGAACATAGTATAAGGTGTGTGTTTGTTGTCTTTTTTTTTTTTTTTTTAAGCATTAACAGAAATGGCAAAAAGGGAATGTTTCTTGGGCCATACGTGGTATTTTAATTTTTGCTCCAACATGTTGAAATGAAAAAAACATTGTTGCAATTGAATGATGAAATTCACTGTGCTTAGTTATCATTGGACGAAATCTTTTGACACAAAAAGATATAAAAACTGAATAATAGCTTCTATCATCAATGTAAATGAATACAATAAAGCTGCGTTCATTCAGAAAAAAAAGCGACATTAGAAAATACTAATAACCATTATTACAGGTACATCATTACAGATGCAAAAAGTTAGGAAATGTGAAGCATCTGTGAAAGCTTGTAGGACATGCAGTGATGAAGGGCAGAGGGACAGACAAAAACAGCTTCTGGCATCAGCTTCAGAATGTGGAGGTGGTTAATTTCAGAGCCCAGATCAGTACCTCAGCCCCCACTTTTATCTTCTAAGCCAATTGTATAGAGAGAATAATCATAGAAATCATCATAGAAATGAGCAAAATAAAAAACATACTTCAGTGAAGAGTGACATAAAAAGCGCAAAACCAAGAAGAAAGTGAAAGCAGAAATCCCAGGGGTATGAAAATCCAACTGCCTAGATTTGTTTCCATTTTGAAGTCTTGCAGCCATTGAAAAGTAGGAATCCAAACAGAGCAGAAGCACTTTGGCACCAGTTGAAAGGCTGCTGAAGTTAATGAAAACACTGTCACAGATTTCGAATCAGGCCATAAATGTTCATTGTAATTTCTTACTGTGCAGTCTGCTCAACATTAATGACAAAAGCTGGCCTCCTTCCTTACCGGGAATGAAAAGGGCAACACAGTGCATTGCCTCACATTTAAAGGCAAGTATCACTGCACTGATTCAAAAGAACACGTAACTGAAACAATCTGAGCTCACATTTTTAACTTTCTCTTAGTACTTGCTCTCTATAGAACTGAGGCACTTCCTTATTGAAAATCACGCTACTGACAGTTTCTTAAAGCAATCTGACCGAGGTAGGACAGTTTTCAAATTAATAAAAGGAATACTTTAGTAACTAAGCTATTATCAATTCTTCTGACTCCAAGGTAAGAAGAAAGAAACACAAGTTTATCAACAAACAAACATAAAAAAACAAGGATACTTTCAATGTTTTTTAATTTGTTAATATTTAAGAAAATATGCAAAAGGTTTAACTAATTCTGATTGAAGCTCATTACTTACTATACTATAAAATATAAATTAGATTTCACTATGTTCTGCTTTAACTGAAAGCAAAACTGAAATTCCAAACATTTTCTGGGGGGAAAAAAAAAGTAAAT
Organism: Numida meleagris; assembly: GCF_002078875.1. Classification (NCBI taxonomy): domain Eukaryota; kingdom Metazoa; phylum Chordata; class Aves; order Galliformes; family Numididae; genus Numida; species Numida meleagris. The sequence continues at coordinate 24,696,550 of NC_034409.1, read as the reverse complement.
AAAACAGACTGAAACCAACCAGAAAATTGATATAACTAATTGAATTTTTTGGCTAGAGGGCATGAAAATACAGATATGGGAAAGCAGTTTCAGTAAGATCATACTCTAAAAAGAAACTGAAAAAAAGAGTGAATGAGTGACATTAATTCAGGCATAACTGGCCACTTTATCTTGCTTAAAATAGTATAATTAAATTTTGTCTTTTTTTTCTAAGGCAAAGTCTATTTCCACATATAATTATAAAATCTATTCTTTTTCTAGGCATAAAATTTCAAAGGAAATGTCTTTCCATATTTGTATAATATCTACCTTTCATAGGCTATATAGTTCTAGTGCAGTTTGCAAGATCACTTGGCCAAAACTGATTAAGTTCCCTTGAAAAAACAAACCAAACCAAAAGAAATAATCTGGGATTAGAAGTAAATGCAATCAAATCTAAGTTTGGGTTAAAGACAGAAGAGCTCCTGAATATTCACCTGAATATTGCGGACAAACTTAGCATAGTTCTTTCTGCCTTATTTTGTAGGTTGGTAAAGGAGGGATATTAAAATAACAGCTCTGTATCAACAAAATAAAAGACCAGACAACCAGCTGGAGTGTAAACAATCATTCTTTGCATGCTTCTGATTATGGGACACATTTCCCACTTGGAATTGCAAAACTTCACAAAAAGAAGTGCAACTGACAAAAGACTAAGTGTCAAACGTTCATAACAAGGATTATAAGGTTAAATCACAGAGTGGCTTAGATTGGAAGGGACCTTAAATATCATTGAGCTCAAACCTCCCTGCCATGGCCAAAATGATTACAATTGTTTCTATTCCTTCCAATAGCAAGTGAATAGCAACTAAAGCCTAAATCACAAAAGACTATCTGAACACACAAAACACTACAATTGGAAAAAAAAGTAGTTTTTGACAAAAATCCTACCTTTGAGATTTGTCTCTGAACTGTCAAAAAAATTCACAACCAACATAAATGTACCACTTGGAGGAGCCCAATTTCAAAGGCTGATGAGTCTCCTAAAAATCTTCATATGAAGAAACACAAAAAAATGATAATAGCACATGCAGTTATGAAGTCAAGTGGTGGTACTTCTATTTTTAAAATAGAAGATTTTTTTCTTTCATTTTTTTTTAAAATTTCTTTTTAAAAGAATCATCAAAAAATTGTCTTAAAGTGATCAACAAAGATCACCTAGTAAAGAGTAACTGAAATACATAGCCTATTTCACACTGGTAGAGTTTCTGCAAGACAGCCTCTAGCCCAAAGAAACGAATAACTTTGAAGCTGATCTTCCCAATAATTAATTAGTTGTACATTAGAAGAATCTTAAATTCTTTACAATGTTATAATTCCATTATGGAGTCTCACAGCTCCTGAAGGCAAACAAGATTTGCATAATATCTGGAATACTGGAAGACTCATTAACTATCTGACATGGCAATCAGACTCCGCTATCAATAAAAAATAAATATGAAAATTCAGGACATCAATATGATAAAAAGCAAACCAATAGGCAGCCATCAAATTCCATAGCTATTAATTCTGAGATGTAGCAGATAAATGGAAGATAAGATTTTTGAGGGCATATTTTCATGGCATTTTTTTAGAAAGAAGATTCTGAGAGTAGAACTAGGCATTACTCAAGAAACATGCTGAAAATCTTCACTGAATTGGAATGAGAATAAAATTTCTTAGTAACATGAACCTTGGAAACCCCTATATACACAGATCCAAATCTGCCCCATGCTGCTTTCAAAACCGTTTCCCCAAGACTTGAGTTAGTTCAACTGCCTCATCAGTGGGGTGGCTACCAACAAAAAGTGGTCCTCTGTCAAATGGAAGCACACCAACTGTGTGCTGTGGGGGGAGGTTCGTTTCCTACGGATAAAATCTAAAGGTACTAAAGTCACAAGGGACTAAAGGACCATAACTGAACTGAAAATAACCGTATGAAGTTTCAGACCACTGAAACATTCTTCAACGTTAACAAAGATTTTTTGTATCTGAAGTGTTCCATAATCATGCAACTGCCTTCTCACTGCAGAAGTGAAGGTAAAGAGGGTCTTCTACCTGATCTTTCAGTGGTATTGATCCTATCAAAGACATTAACTCAAACTTAGATTAAGGCTGTCTCTGTTCATTTAGCTGTCATCAAGAAGATATCCTGAAGCTGGCATCAGATTAGGCACAGAAGTCTTCATCACAAGGCAAAATGAATAGCAGCTACATGCACTGACCCCAAACTTGGACTGCTAACGTAACATTTAGATTTTAACTCTCTCCAGCATCAAATCTTTGCAGATACCAGTTGAAGTGAACCTGTGAGATGCCATGTACAAGTACTTATAAAGCCTACAGTTATAAATGTCTACAAAAAACCTACAGAAAAATGGAAACAAAAAAATACATACACTTCTATAGGTATGAAATGATATATTTGGAACTGCACTGTTATCCAGGCAATAATATATCTTAAGTTGCAACCATTTAATACTATAGGAGAAGAACACAGCAGCCCCAGATATGCCCTACTTTCTGAAAGGCTCAAAAAGCACTAAAATACATATTCCACTGAATATCATCAGCAGAGGTAACGTTCAAAACATTTTTTCAGACTAAGAAATTGTTTTATAGCTCAAAATAACAATATTTAAAAGGTAGTTTATTTAATGCTTCATAATCTACAGCTTATTTGCTGTAGACATTAAAAATCTACCTTTAAAACAAACAAAAAAAACCCCCAAACAACAAAACATGTTCAATTTGGAGACCTCCTTGAGGAAGCAAACTAATTAATCATGCAGAAGAATTCCCATACCCCTGGAAAGTGGAAAAATAAATGGAAATTTCAGTGCTCAGAACATAAACAAAGACAGGTATATAAAAAAGTGAATATAGCAACTGAGAGATTTAGAGTGAAAAAAAAAACATTACTTTAGAGGGAGATAGTTTGTAGCATATCAATCCCTTTACCTGATGCTGTTACCAGGAGGCTGTCTGAATCACATGGTCTACAGGATGAAGCACTAACAGGGTTTATGGAGGAGCTACAGGCAATGGTGGTGGGAATGACAAAGGAATTTTCTGAACATGCAGGTTGGTTCAGTCCAGGGAATTGGGAAGGCCAGGCACCCACCTGAGATGTGGCTACGGCTGGTATGGCACAGCCTGCAGGTGCCACAGATAAATCTATAGCAGGTTTTGGTGGCAGCTGAGGTGAGGACTTAGAAATAATTTCCTCATTTATTACCCTGATTCCTTGTGGTGAACTTGAAAGAGGTGAGGTCACAGTTTTGCTATCAGTTTTTGCACTTGTATTTGGGGATCGACTACTATCCATTAAAACCTTAAGCTGTGGGTGTGGCGGAGAAGGAGTTTGTGAAAGCCCTGGTTTTTTAGGAGGAATAGGCGGAGGATTTCCTCTGTCAATTCTTGATACGCTAGGCGTCTTTAAATTCATTCTACCGACTGGGGGGTAGGTGCCAGCATCCACTGAATGTGACACCCCAGGGCGCGCTGGAGTGCTGCTCTGAGGGCTTGTAAATCTCGAAAGGACTTGGGTCACGGTATTTCGAGCTACTTGCTTGGCAACTAGGTTGTCACGACTAGTAGGGGATACATCCCTTGAGGGAGGGCTTTGGGTTGTGTTTCCATTTTGGTCTGGATCGTTAGCATTTACTTGAAATCTAAACCTAGCTGCTTGGATTCGTGGATTTAGGCCCGGCTGGCCAGTAGTGTTGGCAGATGGGGAATGCAAACCGTGCATAGATGAAGTCAGCGAGTAATTCTGAGATGCGACAGTTGGTGCAGAAGGAGTGGGAAGGGAAGTACTATTTGAAAGAGGGGAAGTGCTACTTGGTAAATCAGGTGATTGGCCTGTACTTGGTCCATTTTCCTCAATTCTGTTTGGACTCTGTGTAGGAACAGGAGTTGTAGGAGGGACAAGTTCAGTATGTGAAGACTGCCTATCAATGACAGGTTTCACAAATGCTGCATTAGCACACACATTCATTTTTGTACTGCCAGACACTAAGGGGTTCACTGCAGAAGGCTTCACAGATACAGTCAAAGGCAACTTCTTAGTATTTTCAGCGCTACTGTCTACCGCTACAGGATCTGTTTGGCAGGCAATAGTTCTTGAAACTGGCTCTTCTGTTTCAACAGAAACAGAAACAAAACTCCTATCTTTATTTTTATCTTTATTTTTAAGAGAAAGATTAGCTTTACTCTCGTTCTCCTTCTTTAATTGTTCAATCATTTTTATCATTTTATCTCTTTCTTCTCTGAGGTCACTGGTGTGTGCTTCTTCTCTATGAAGTTTGGCACGCAACTGCTCTCTCTCTGTGTCAAACTCAGACAGCTGCTTTTCCATCTGAGCTTCCATTTGAGTACTCTTTTGTTTCTCAGCTGCAAGAGACTCCTCCAGTTCACTAGCCTTTTTCTTTTCCTCTTCAAATTTTGACATTACTTCTTCCAATTTCTGGGCTTCTTCTCCAATTCGTCCAGATAACTGCTTGCACTCTTTCACTAGCATCAATACTATGTGCTTATTCTTGCCCCGTTCTTCTTCAAGACGAGCAGATAGCTTTTTGTGCTCCAGCTCAAGATTCTGTAACTGAGATTTTTCCATTTCCAGCTGTAAGAAAGCATACAGAAAAAAATTCATTAGCAAGAGGGAGACTTTCAGTATAACCTATTATTAACTTGAGATTAATATCTTAACCTTTGAGAGTACACCTAAAATGAACCTGTCTGCCTGGGAAAGCGATTGGTGGTTTCTCGTGACAATGCCTATAAGTAAGAGAAAGACATAGATACTCTCTGAATTGCCCTTCAGAGATAAATAAACTCATCTTTTTTTTTCCTCTGTTGATGACATAGAGACTCCATGAATTGATTAAATTCTCATGATTTCTGAGTGAGGAGCTGCCTGGTCTCCAGAAATTAGGCAAGCACTGAACATAGGCACCTGACTGAACCTGTTTTTGTAAGAGTCCTCTTCTCAGTAAAGGAATTGGTCACAAGCAAGAAGAAAGCTTAAAACAAAAACTTTGAGCACAAAAATTAAAGGCTTAGGTTCTTGGTCTTCCTCAGACTGAAGATTAGTGTTGAAATGCACAGTTCATGCCCATAATAGCTGTCTTACTTATTCACATTTATAACAATACATTCATTTCTGAGAGAAACGTTTGGGTACAGACATAAATATCTTCCTGTACTTTCTAACAGTGGGATGTCTCACTGACATCTGTGATGTATATAAACTACATTGTAGGCTAGGATCAGAAGACTACTTGTTATGCACAGATAACAGATGAGAATAAATTTTCCACTCATTCATACAGTCATCGCCTCTAACTCATCTTGCCCACTGACTGTGCTTTTATTCAAAGGCCCTGTCACTGAGATGCACTGGAAAAATACAGATTAATGTACCCTTTTATAAAACAGCAACTAATAGTAAGGCAACACAAATTACTTTGTGTTTTCCCAGGCAAACTTCTACATGTGTCAAACTACAACAAAAGAAAAATTGCTTGTTTCTTTCTTCTTATTCCTACTTTCACATACTGATACAGTTGCTTCCTGTATGGCTCATCTGGATAATGAAAAAAATAACAAACAGTGAGCATTCCTTCTCCTGTACTCTTTGTATCAGTTCAGGTTTATCAGTTTTACTTTATACTTGTGTAGAGACTCGTACAGGAAGAACAATTCAGAACCAATACTGCTAACATGCATTTTCTAGTGGACATTGTTACTGTTCTGGAAAAATACTTTCAGACACCTAGAAGTCAAGTGGACTTTCCTCAAAACTGAAGAAAACTGTGGCAAATAGCCATATGTTTAAGTCCATACCTGGAATAAAAGTTTCACTTCAATAGATGGAGAAAGACTGAGAGTACATGTATTCTGGTCAAATTGATATTAATTTCAGAGTTTAAGACAGTACCATGTACCATATTCACTGCAAACAGTAATGAGAGAAACAAGATGATCTGGGGGACTGGTAGTAGTTAGGGTATATCTTCTCTCTCAGTCATGCATAAAATTTTTCTTGGTTGCTGGAAGAAAATAAAACAAAAACCTCTCCCTCCTTCCAAAAAAACAAAACCAAAAACCAAACAAAACCCCCAAACCACCAGCAGTCTCCCCTCCCACTCTTCAAAGCAAAACACAGAAACAAAACAAACAAAATCCCTGTGCTAACAATTAGATTTTGACAATCTAACAGTTTGTCAAAAGCCTGCTGCTATAAGCACACTATTCCCTGTCCTTTACAACAGAAGATGAAATTTCTTAGCTCTGGAAATGTTTTCCACACTATTGTAGATGTCTCTGAAATTCATTCATAGCTAAGAATGTTGTCTTGCTTGACCACAAGTCAGCATCAACAGGTAATGGCAACACTTCTGCACCACATTTTAATAACAGTATTATTTCAGGAAGAAACTTTACTATTATGATAAAAAACAACAACAACAACAACAAAACAGTGAGTGAAGAGAAAGAAATCACTATGGGAAATTATATCTGCATAGTAAACATCATTTTGGCTTCAAATACATCAACAAATGTTTAGTGGTGGAAGAGCTCCACTGTAGATTTACAGCTTCATTCCAGGTTAATCAACACAGTATGGTTGTAAACTAAATTAAGAAGTTACTGTGATGAAACTTACTTAGGAGTGGTTCCTTTCACAGTTTTTCACGACATTTCAGTGCCTTTTTCAAATTTCACAAGATTAATCCTCAGGGACAAACACAACCACTGAGTAACAGTGAAGTATCTGATAATTTCTTTTTTGCTAAAGCAAGTAAGAAAACCATGGCAAATGTACGTATTTTTGAAAGCTTAAAAGTGCCATGAGATTGTGGTGAAAAATTTGAATCAATATTTTCTACTATTCCATTTACAAACCATAAATTACAACGGATATCACTGTCTTGCTTTCATGTGAGAGACTGGTTTTCTAAATGAACTGCTGTGATATTATCTTAATTTCAGATAATTATAGGTAGATTTTAACATACAGCTGGGATGAAATTGGTTTGCCATATCACTACCTTATCATACTTGTAAGCATTGCATATAAATTAAGAATTTCTGACATAAATATATAAATCCTGTGTTTGATTTCAAATTGGCCGGAGCAACATTAGAGGAGATAGTTTCTCATTTTACTTTATCTCCCTCCACCCCTTTCTTTTGGCTATATTATCCTGAATAATAATAATAATAAAACTACAAAGCAAAACAAACAAACAAAACCTTATAATATTTACCCTGTATTTTTTTTCCTTTAGATGACAGATTTGGAACTCGCTGTGATTAATTATGAGTTTACGAACTGAAACATTTTTTTTTGTAAAGTGTACTGCATGCATACACTAAGTCATATCAGTAATACAAACATTTGGAAACGTGCCCAAGAAGTTTCTGAAAAGGGGTATGGAAGGTACATTGAGAAAATTGATAGGAATGAGTGAAAAACTGAACGGCAAAGGCCCTTTAGATGTGAGAGACATGCTTTGTCAGAAATGGTCAAGGGAATCTTGCTTAGTCTAGTAAAAGATAGACTAAGGGAACTAGTAGCAGCATACTACTCCTTGAAGGGCTATTACAACAATGACAAAACCAAATTCTTCTTGGTAGTGGCAGGTTGAACCTCATTAAAAGGTAAAATGAAAGATTTCCCCTTCTTCATAGTGATGGTAGCGCAGAAGGGCTGCGATACTGCCATTCTTGAGAGTTTTCAGGACTCAGGTAGACAAGTTCACAGACAACCAACCAATGTGCTGCTTTAAGCACAAAGTTAGACTAAATCACATCAACAGTCCTCTTCCAATCAAGAAGTCTATCTTTGAGCATGCATCCCAGAACTAACTTCTCTACCAACACTCGACAGATCAAGAACTGTCACTCTGATTTTGAGTTTCTAGGTAAACTCAAAATGAATTTTGTCAGCAGCTCCAGGAAAGCCACACAAAGAAATGGAAGGGTCTCAAGACTTAACGCAAAGCAGATGACATCTAGGAGTTAGGTATTTGGTGTAAGGTAAGCCTGTAACTCATAGTCATTTGTGCACCTCTTCATTTTCCTTTGTGCATCCTTGCACATTGTTCTGACTTTTTAGTAGCAAATAATCATTTCATTCAAAGAATGTTTTAGGGTTGTTATACTCATAGGCAATAAGTCTCCACAAAAAAAGAGCTCACTCTGAGCCTGCTTGACTCCAGTAATATCCATAGAAAATAAGCACAGCTGTACAAACACCTCATCACTTAGTGCGAGAGCAAGGCAATCTGAAACAGAAAAACAGAAGCATCACATGTCCAGGGAAGGAAGAACCACTCTTAGAGAAAGTACAGCTGGCTTTGTATTTAGGTCACATTTGTCTGGGCTAAACATTTTTTTTTCCTCACACAGGGTCACCATATTTTGTTGAACAATTCTAGAAATCCCTCCAAATACCTTCATTACCCTCTACCGCAGAGGGTTTTGAGAGATGGTGGACAGGAAAACGAGGAACTAAGGGAATGTGAAACACTGAATAGTTTACATAGAGGTTAATGGCAAAGGTTGAGAGAAATGACAACTGTTGCTACAAACCAAGAAGCTTAAGAGGATGCCCTGTTCAAGCAGTATTTCTATCTGGATTTTAAAGAGGAAGATGTAAGTCACACACATGCTTGTTTAATACCAGCCAGCTCATTTTCAGGTCCTGTTCTCACTCAAATTTCCTATTTGTTAAAGGAATAAAAAAGCGGGCATCCTAATGACACAATTTAAAAGCAATACAACATTTTTTTCAAGAGTAGCTTTCAGGTTTAGCTTAAAAATTGTACACTTTAGAGTTATGTATAATGGAGGTTTCAGTATTTTTCATGGTAAGAAAAACTAAAAGTCAAGCTATTTAAAATTATGGTTTAAAGAAAAAAAATCATGTTTCCTTGTAGGAAACAAGGGACAAAAGCATCCTTTTCTGTACCTGTAGAGTTAGACATGGGTAATCAAATTTACATAGCAATATCCTGACTTTGAGATATATTTTTAATATACAAGGTCCTCTTACATGCATTTGTACCTCTATACTCTAAGAGCCTCTTTCTAAAAAGACGGGGATGAAAAATGTATGCACAAGGAGGGACTTCTGCCTACACACTGAAACAAGAAACTAATCAAACTGTGCGGGATGCTATAACAGGATCACAGACTGCTTGAGATCAGGCCTCTGGAGGTCATCTGGTCCAGCTTCCCACTCAGAAAGTGACACTTAGAGCAAGTTGCCCAGGATACGTCAAGGTCTCTCCAGCGTGGACATACAAGCTTGCTCTCTTCTATGCTGTGAGACAACCCCTTCCCCCAAAATCTCAACATTTAATTTAAAAGCAGATTGGAGAAAATTAAGAATCTCTAAATATAATTAACAGCTCTCTGGATAAGGCATTACACTGTTTTAAGACTCAGATTTCATACATACAGTACAGTATTATTCAATTGTTTAAACATGGTATCTGAGTTTTTCTGAAGTCTTAACAGATGCTTAAACTGAGCTCAACTGCAGAGCTAAGGTAACAACAAAACATTGCTGATTTAACTCAACTATGCATTTCCAGCATACATCCAGTACTTCTGTGTGAATATTGTTTCCAAAATAGAAATTCCTGCCCAAATGAATTTTATGCCGGCTGTTTTTGCACAGTCTTTATTTTTTTTAACACCAATATACAACTGGCACCAAAAAGTTGTTTCACAGCTGCTGAAGATATTCTACCTAATATACACCCAGCAAGGCCGACTCAAAACCTAGCAAGTATTTATTTTTTAATTATTTCACAAAAACCAATCTCGATCAGTCTACCTTATTAGCGTTCCCCCCTTCTCAGAATATTTGTATTTAGCTATACTTTAAAAATATATCGTTTATATGTTAGTGCAAAATTTGCAACCAAATTTAGCAGTCCTAGTTGGAGTCTCAACCACCAATTACATCAAGAAAGTAGTAAAAAAACATGCAATGTATTTAAGACACTGCTCATATTTTAGGGCAGCAAGCAGAATTTAAAACACTTTTTTTTTTTTTTCCAAAACAGAAAGCAGAGTTGCTAAAAAGAAAGTTTGATCAGAACGGTAAATCAACAATTCACTTTCAAAATGACATTATTTTATCTTCAAAATGAATTATTTTTTTGCAGCGTACTTGTTCCAAAATAATTATCCTAATAGCAAATTTTAATGCAACAGCAGCAGCTTCTCTAGGCTTCAGTGGTGTTGGTTTAAAAATACATTGTAACACTGAGCTGTCCACCTGTATTTTGCATTGACTTGCGCTGGTTCTATTCTATTTATTCCGTAACTAGAGCTAGATTTAAGAAACACATGAGGTACACATAAAATATCAGCAGAAAACTAGCAGCTCACTATATATGACAACTAAGCAATAAAATGTCAACACTCGTGATGATAATGAAGTTAGACAAAGGTGCAAATTAAAGTGACGTGAAAGAACAAGATCAGGAAGGGGAAAAGGAAAAAAAAAGTTGGTAACAGGGTACCTTCTTTTGTCTGTTTTCAGAAGCAGCCAACTGAGCTGACATTCTTTCTTGCATTTTCCTGCAGTGAGCCATGACAGCTTCTAAAATGGACAGCGGGTTCATGCAGATTGGCTTCCTTTCCTTCTCACCAGCCCCTGCCTCAAAGTCTCTCTGAAGAGCCAGGAATGGGTCACTCAGATTAAACCTTCCGTATCGTTCCTGGATAAAAACTTCTTTGCGCCGTGCCTAATAAAAGGAAAAACACAAGATAAAGTAATAAAACTAAATGCATTCTTTGGAATGCAACTACACGTAGAACAGACCTTAACAACCAGTTATGTTTTTATAATATTTTCTTCAGGTATTTCCAATTGCTAATAGACTTAGGCTGATATGCTGCACACATTTCATTACAGTCAATACAGTTTGCTAAGTAAAACCTTCTGCTTCTCCATTTAGTACAGAAATTTCAGTTTGGAACAGTTTCAGGAGTATCACAAGCTGGATGATACGCTGAGAAATAAAGGGAAGAAGAACATTCTAAAACGGTTTTCTATTTCAGTATATTAAAATGTTAGTTAAAGGAAAGCGATAAACACCTGAAGCATTTTTACAATAACAAAATAAGTATTTTTCAAATTCAAGAAGAATTGATGGTATCCTTTTAAATACAGATATTTGCCTAAGAAATAATCACTGAGAAGCAGAGAGCAAAAATGTCACCAAGACCATTCCCAAATCTCTGCTCACGAAAAACTTCATTATCATGTGTTTCTACAAACTATTATTAAACAACACAATTATATTTCCAAAATACAGTACCACACTTCTTTGAGAAAATTAAAATATTACACAATAAAGATAGGATGTAATTTTGCTTGATAAATTTTTGGTTCGTTAGCCCAAAAAGATCAACTTCAGATAAGGTATTTTGATACATTAAATACACACTACATAAGAAGGCCACAGATCAGTACTGACTCCTAATTTTTTTGATAGAAAATATTGTTCCAAAACCTCAGGCTTAAGTCTCATCTAATTTATGAAACAAAGAAAACGAAAGAAGAAACCCAAACAATAGAACTATCCAAAATTTAAAGATTTTGTTGTGGTGTTTTCATGCTTGCACATGTAACAGAAAGCAGAAGGAAGTGAGCCAAACCTTAGTGTACAAACTTTGCAAGTGAAGGTTTGTTACCTTAAAATTAAACTAACCACGAGAGCAGCTCTTTAAAGTATATTTCAAAAATCAGAAAAAAAACAGTGCAGAGAAATACCATCAGAAAGAGGAATCTCAAAAATAAGAGGTTTTTTTTTTTTTTTTTTTTTTTTTAAATGTAAGACTTATTTCAAACTCAGGAAGTTCAGCGAGGAATAAGCAAAACCCGAGGAAGAATAAGCAAATTTTGAGGGGTAAAGGAGGAGGAAGGGGCAGAAGAAGCTAACCAGATGGGTTAGGAAGCCCTTCCAAAAGCCTGATGTTATAACTTTAACATAGGAAAAGAAGGCCATAAAAGGTGACACCCATTCAGGGCATGGGAAATCAAAGAAGAATATGAGAACTATGGGAGAAAAATTCTCCAGGGACTAGCTACAAATAATGTACCTTAGTGAATTCCCAACTTTTGTACTTAGGTAGTGTACAACATTGAAATTTTAGAGGAAATTAAAAGGTAAAATAAATAATTTAATTGCAGCAGATGCAAGTTTACATTACTCTGATGCTTGAAAAACTTTTAAGTCTACTTTCCAATTTGAAAGCGTAAATAGAACCAGAAAATATTTGCACTGCAAATAACCTCAATAACCTCTAATTAGTCCAACATTTCAAAGCCTTGATTTTTTATCTTATATTTTAAAATAAAATACAATAGTTAGTGGGGAGGGGCTATACTTGCAGCTCCTAGCTTTATACACAGGAGTTACAGGTTTTGCATAGCTGAGGAATTCAGCCATTATGCAAGAATGGAACCAAAGCCAGCCCTAACCCTTAATGGACTGAAGCACTAAGCAGACAAACAAGATGACAAACGCAAAAGGTTAAGAATTTGAATAGAGATGGAGGCACAGTCCCTACATAAAACATGAGCAGCATAAAAGCCTCTCAGTTTATATAAAGAGAGTGAGCCATCAAAGTAAAGGAAGTAATATCAAGGTAGGAGCTCAGCTGTAGGTTAAAAAATAAGGAAAAAAAAAAAGCCATCAGACCTTCATTCTGAAGTCCAGAGATCAATAAAGAGAAAAATAAAGAACAAAAGAGCAACTGTTGTGTTGCCATTGTATAATTAATGTTTTGTTTGTATCTTGGCTAGTGCATGCAATTACCATTCTCAACATATGATTTGTATCAGAATTAGTTAAGGACAAGAAAGACAACCAAAAGTTTGGAACAGTTTCCACATTATTAATTATCATCCAGGCTACGGATGTTTTGATTAGAAAAGACTGGAGGGGATATTAACACCTACTTTAAACATAAAGTCATGAGCAAGGAAGGAGAATAAATGATGAGAGTTTACTTATCTAATAAAAGAATTGTGGGGCATCCAGTAACTCCACGTATCCATAGGATACTTGGCCAGATGGACTTCAGATCTGAAGCAGTCTCTGCTGTTATCATACATAGCTCAGATAAATACAAATGTATAGAACAGAAAGGTGAGAACAACACCATTTTGCCTGAAGTCTCCCTTTATCTATTGAAGTCTCAGCAGATAATGCAACACCCATGAACATTTGTCTGTTTTCTCAGTTTGTACTGTTCTATCTTGGAAGCTGCAGTGTTGGTCCTAAAGCAAGACTCATCTAATAAAAGAAAATACCATAACCTCTGGCTATCTGTTCCACACCCAAGAAGATGTTTTGATCAGAGATGAATGTTAACATCACTGTTGATGTTCTCATCTGGTCTCAAACACATCAGAAGGGTTGGACAGTGCTGCACATCATCTTCACCATCTCCTCCAGGCTGAATATGTGTCAGCAGCCATCAGGCACTGATAGAGCCTTTCACGGTACATGAGACTTAGTACTCTGTTAAACCGAACCCCAGTGCTTACTGGGTATTTCTGGAATCTGTCATGCCACAGAAAAAAAAAAATAGAAAGTAGGTTAAATATAGACGCTTTGAATAAAAGAGCATTAAAAAAAAAAAAATCACCACAAAGAAAAACACCCAGTGAAGAATGTCAAAACACTAAGTGAGGATGCCAAGACATTAAAGTGTACCAGAGCACCAGAGGCTCTCACAGGCATGGCGCTCTACCACTGCCACAGCAGAAACTGCGAAACAGTAAATGAATATTCTGCACCAAGAACAGGTCTAAAAATATTCTTAATACATTTTCTGCTTTCAAAACATATTCAATTGCTCATACGTCCTAAGAGAAGAGGTTAGGAAATTCAACAGTCTGACAGGAAAATTAAAATGTCTGTCAGCTTTCACTTACAATGAAAATTTTACTCAGATCATCTACTTTACTTTCCTGCTAACTGGCTTTTTAATTTAAAAACTTCTAGCAGCTGCAAAAAAAGCATACCTTTTTGTACAACACAGATGAGTTGTGGTATTTTGTTGTTGTTGTTGTTGTAATTTGTTTTTAAACTGGAAGATGTCAACACAAAATCCTGCAAATCGTGTTACTTCAATTTCTCCTGAATCACAATAGCCACTTTCTTAGTAGCTTTCCATATATTCTATTGGCAATGCAAATAGCAAAGAATATCAGAAATTCACACTGAGTTTTAAACCGAAATAGGGTAGATTTAGATTAGCCATTAAGAAGAAATTCTTCACGTTGAGGGCACTGGGACACTGGCACAGGCTGCCCAGATGGCCCGTTCCTGTAAGTGTTTAAGGCCAGGCTGGCTTAGCCTATGGGCAACCTGACCTAGTGAGTGACATCCCTGCTCATGGCATGGCGGTTGGACTAGATGATCTTTACAGGTCCCTTCCAACAGAAACCATTCTACGATTCTAAGATCTATGCTTGTCAAGTGCATGCATATTCATACTAAATGTTTAATATAATAAATTGCCGCTTCATCAAAATGATGTACTTAAGCTTAGATGAACAAACATAAATAATGCATTTGTACTGAGAGTGAAAGCATCACAGCTCTTCCTATATATCAATACCTATAAATAATCGCAACATTATGATTTACATCAAATTTGCAAATTGCCGAAAATCTACTTTACACTGAAAACAAAACATTTTAAAAGAAAAGACAATGTGGATATTTTGAAATAGACTTCAGAACTTCATGGAACATTGCCAAATCATTGGGCATTCATTCAAAATTACAGCTTTCCAGAAATCCTAGCATTAGCACTGACAGAGAACTGCTAACATCTTAACATATATCTAACACTATTATTAGAAATCCGTTGTTAGCCCCCAGAAATAAGTCTGTGGGCTCCTGCAGTAGCTACTATACATAGATACTCGCTCAGGCATACTGAGAAGAAAAACAAAAGAACAACAACAACAAAAAGCCCTAGGAAAGAAATAGGAATCGAACTGAGCATGCTCCTTCCCAAACATAATATCCACGGTCACTCTTCCTTTTCTGTTAGGCCACTTTTAAGTTTTGACAAGCGTAAGATTGGCCTGACTTAGGCAAAGAATACCACTTCCATACTTGTCTGCCAAAAGGAGAACAATGAAGTGGAAGGAGAGCAGCAGGCTGGAACACAATCACCTTGACAATATCTAAAACACAATTCCAAATGTATGTAAATGCTTTTTGTGCAGAAGGAAGTGCCACATTCACTTATCTTCCTTGCTGGCATTCTTTTGAGTGAAAATCATCAATTTGCTGAGGAAATAAAATGTTTTCTGTGTAACACTGTTTGAGGTATACCTGTTGCATCTCACTCTAAGAGATCTCAGATGTAAAAACAGCTAATTTGTGAATGCTGGAGCTTGCTTATAAATTTAGCTTAGCCAACGTGGCAGAACCTTTGGGTACAACTAAGACCAGAACTTCCGGTATGTGAATGAAATACATCGTAAAAACGTAGGTGTTTTTTGACTCCACGAGGCCCTGCTTCCACAGCAACAGCAGACTACTGACATCCTGCTTAACCACTCTCTGTTGCCACGCAGCACCCACTCACTGGTCCTGGGAAAGCTCCCTGTGGGGCAGCACTGGTAACAGGCTGACACATAGACAGCAGTCCTCAGGCTTCTTTTCCTAAACAACTTCTCAGCAGGATTCACCCCACAATCTTCTTCACAGGGCAGCTGCCAAATAGTTGTGCCAAGGTGTGTAAGGGGGAAGCATGTTGAAGCGCAGTAGCAAATTGGGGAGAAGAGACAGAAAGGAGATGAATCAGAATACCTTAATTTAAAACAAAACAATCCCTGATGGAAATAATGATGGATATGTATAATCATAATAGTTTTGTATGTTATTCCCTTAGCTTATTACAGCTCTGACCCTTTGCACTTCACCAATAAACACGAGATAGGAGAAACAGAAATACTAAAACCAGAAAATTCTCTTACATCTTTCAGCATTGAGTTTAATGCCATAACAGCTAGCAGCAATACCAGGATATCTGCTTTTGATGGCACTCGTTATCTGGGGAATGTACAGCCTAATGTCACATGGGCCATTAATCCTTTAAAATAGTCTCTGCATGATTTGATGTCTGTGCTAAAACAGCATTAGCAGCGTCTGGCATTAACTTAAATTGCACAGCAATATATACAGAAAATAACATTTTAAATGTCTACTTGCAAATAATTAACTAAATGTATTTTCAAACAGAAGATTTTCAAAACCAGAAAAAATATGCATCTACTATAGCAGGTAATCACAATTGCTGTATTGTGAGAGGTGCTATATGAATTTATAAGTTATCAGTTTTATACACCCGCACATGTCCATTTGCACATCAACTAGTTTTTTTTAATTACAGAACTGAGACTGAAAATATTTAAAGGTAGATTAAGATGTCTGTGGGAAATTGTATTTTTGAAGCAAATGCCACCGTTTTGCAAAATTATTACTTAAGACAAATCCTCCAATAGGAAACTGGAGAACTGCTAATGAAATGGAGGTAAGTATATCTAAAAACAGATAAAAAACTACAACTTTAAGAGGTTAATTCATTAAATTCACTATTGCAGTAGGGTAAAAGCTTAGACAGATTTACAGCAGCGTTTAAATTCAGCCCAGTAAGAACAACACATTTATACACAACTGTTAAATCCTTATATTAGTCCCCTTGCTTCAAATCCTGTGTAAGACTGCAGCTACCACGTGCAGAACAGCTGAAGTTCTCTGTGTGCAAGGCTAGCCTATAGCTCTGTGCTAGATCAATGGCAGACTACAAGTTTACTTTCATAAAACAAAGCTGAACTGAAAAATGACTTCAGAAAGGAAAAATGATCAAAGGTACAAGAAGGCTTCTCTATGACGGAGGGCCAAATAGAAATAGGTCTCTTCAGCGTAAAACAGAGACAACCATGGAAAAGTATGTTAGAGGTCTGCCCACTGAAAGGACAAGTAGCCATCCTCCCATGATGTACAGAGAGGAGTTCTGGTGGAACACAAATTATTCTCAGTGAGATCAGATAAACTTCTGGAATGTGTTGTCCAGGCAGAACGTATAAGCTGTCAATGGGAGATTTCCAGGATTAGACTGGACAAGACACTCAGCAACCTGATCCATCCTTGACATTAGTCCTGCTTGAAGCTGAAGAGTGGATGAAGCAATCTCTCAAAGCGCTTTCCAACTTAGCTTATTCCAATTACGAAGTCTAATAGATTATTTTCCCTGTTGTTTAAACAGGAATACAAGGGAGCAAGCAAGACCTTCAAACAGTATCTGTCTTACTGTGGAACTAAAGCAAAAAGCAGAACAAAAGAAAAAAACAAACAAGATCAATTAATATATAAGCAACAAATAAGCCCAATGAGGAAAAATGAAAAATTAACTACACAGTATAAACTATATTGTTAACTTCTTTCAGTAATAATCTAAATTGATATTAATTGCAAACATTTGCTGAAATGAGTTTACATCAACAGTTTTCATAATCAGTAGCAGAATATACAAGCAATAACAAGTTTAATGCTGCACTTTGTGCCCAACACATTTCAGTGTCTCCTCTTCATTTATCTGCCAAGTTAAAAGTTAAGCAAGTCCAAGTCTTCCATGCAGCAACTGGTGATAAACATCAAAAATGGGACTGCGTGTCCTACACTGCTGTGGAACAATGGAACTGAATTAAGGCTGCTCCAGAACCCTCATACAAAATTTCCTTCCTTTCAAGAGCATTTGCTCCTCTGATTAATTTCCTTTTCCACATATACCAAAATTGTTTCAGCAGATGTTGATAGGTTCATGCAAATATTTTCTTTTGACATATGTATTAGGAAGTGGCAAAAAGTTTTCTAATGCTAACTAGCACAGGAGGCAGTAGAAGCTTATTTTACATGTTACATTAAAGAGAAGGGTAAACTGGTTTCTAAACAAAAATGAAAAGATAGCAGACTTCTTAAAAGAGGAAAGTGGTTAAAATAAAACATATTTATAAATCTTATTTGGCGGTATTATACGGTGTCTTGAAATTATTTGTTGGAGCTTCTTGTTTAAGCAAGAGAAAAATTATCAATGAATATATACTCATTACAAAGTATGTTATACTATGATGAATTAAGAATGAAGGTACGGAGGCTTTTTTATGCAGGTGTAAGTGAATGTTTTCAAAGTATCACATGAGATGTTATATATAAAATGTTTTACAGAGCAAACTTAAAATGTAAATGCAAATGTCAGTGCCTCCTGAAGAAAGAGTATGATCACTTCATGCTCAACTACTCCTTAGAACCTTAACTATTATATTAACAAACCTTAACTTAATCACAGAATCATGGAATTGCTCATGTTGGAAAAGATCTTCAAGATCATCAAGTCCAACTGCAACCTAACTATACCACCCTAACTCTAACAACCCACCACTAAATCATGTCCCTGAGCACCACATCCAAATGGTTTTTAAACACATTCAGGGATGGTGACTCAACCACCTCCCTGGGGAGCCTGTTCCAGTGCTTAACAACCCTTTCTGTAAAGAAGTTTTTCCTGATATCCAACCTAAACCTCCCCTGGCGCAACTTGAGGCCATTTCCCCTTGTCCTGTCACCTGTCACCAGTGAGAAGAGACCAGCCCCACTCTCACTGCAATCACCTTTCAGGTATTTGAAGAGAGCAATGAGGTCTCCCCTCAGCCTCCTCTTCCCCAGACTAAACAGCCCCAGCTCCTTTAGTCTCTCCTAGTAGGGCATATTCTCCAAGCCCTTCACAAGCCTTGTTGCCCTTCTTTGGACCTGCTTCAGCACCTCCATGTCCTTTCTGTACTGAGGCACCCCAAACTGAACACACTACTCAAGGTGAGGCCTCACCAATGCCGAGTACAGAGGCAGGATGACTTCCCTAGTCCTGCTCACCACACCATTCCTGATACAAGCCAGGATGCCATTGGCCTTCTTGGCCACCTGGGCACACTGCTGGCTCATATTCAGCCGACTGTCCATCAGCACACCAAGGTCCCTTTCCATCAGGCAGCTTTCCAGCCACTCCTCCCCAAGCCTGTAGGGTTGCCTGGAGTTGTGACCAAAGTGCAGGACTCAACGCTTGGTCCTATAGAGACTCATACGTTGGCCCACTGTTCCAGTCTATCCAGGTCCCTCTGTAAAGCCTTTCTACCCTCTGGCAGATCAACACTCCCTCCCAAATTGGTGTCATCTGCAACTTCCTTTCATCATCACTGTAATACTCATATCTATGCAAAGTCTAAAAGTAAGTTAGATTTGTATGAATTGAATTTTATGTCAAAAGCATTTGATGAATGCATTCAATCTGTTTTCAGTAGTAAGTCAAATAGCATAAGAGAAGAGCTTGTGTGTACACTTTCAGGATGTTACTGAGGCTGAAAAAACAGAAACTTTCTGAATAGTGATGATGATCTAACAGACTGCTACTTCAAAAAGGGTGAAAACAGGGAAAGGAATTGAGAAATAACATGTCAAAAATCAGCAAGCTAAACAAAATCAACATATTGGTGAATTATGCTCTAATGGATCTATAGAACTTCTTCATACTATAAAACAATGGTCTCCACCAATCACTGATCAGGATCACAAAAGAATATAAGACAAGCAGTGGTAAAGAAAAGAAAACAGACCTCTTCAGTCATTTTTAATGTAAGGCATACATAATCATAAGAAGCACTCAAAACTATCTTATTGCAGTGTTGCAAGACAGCCAAAGCCTGCCTAGTCACAGCCATACAAATGTATCAATGAAAGTTTCTACCATGAGGAGACTGTATCAAAGAGGAGATATAGTCAGTTTTTCAAGAAAAGTTGTCCTAAGCACGAACCTCTGCAATGTAATAACAAAAAGCTGCACTGTTCTCTCATTCACAACAGTTCACTGAACTTTCTGAAAATTTATAACTTGCAAAATGTCTCTTTCTCAGAATCACAGCTCAAAACCCAAGCTTTTAAAAAGTTCGGGGTTTTTTTTGTTTGTTTTAACCCTGAAAATGCATGGCTACATGTTGCTTTACAAGGCTATCCCTAGTAGCCTCCATTCAAGAAGATACATAAAGCCCTCATTTTAAGGCATACAAAGCCAGCTCTTACCTAGCAACTGATGAGAACAGAAAAGCACATTTTCTCAGTTTCATGCCAAGAACCCAAATACTAAAGTGGTTCACAAAAAGCTGTACAATTCCCTCCTCTCTTCTGCACTCCAAAGTGGACTTAATAAAACTACAATGTTCCTAAAAATGTCAGTTCTTATTGAAGTCTCTCTGTGTACAGAAGGACAGATATTTAATTAACAGTTAAACAATATTAGACTTACAATATAACAGAAAGCACTGAAGAACTACACAGTAAAGATGAAGCCTGATTCTCCACTGGGGCCTGACTCCATAAGAAGAGATATATCACCTACTATCACCAACTTATTATTACCCCAGTATTGCTAAGTAGCACAACCGACTACCCCTTCTCCATGTTACCTGACAAAAAACTCCAGGAAATTAAGAGGTAAAGACAGGATAGATAGAAATATGTTTCCTTTTTTTTTTTTTTTACTAGTTTTCCCTCTTAGAGTAACGAAAATCCCCCATTTTGAGGTTGGAAAAAGAAAAGGATTTAAAAAAATGTAAAGGCCATATATTCCAAAGCTAAGATCAGTACTAACAGGAAAAAAAAAATCTAGAATATTCTTAACTTTTTATAAATGTTAAAGGTGAAACTCAGGCCTTGTAGGGAGCTCCTGCATGAGGAAAAAGAAAAAGCTCAAATCATGTAGCAACATGTGGTTTTAATTGAGAATAATCAGCCAGATGTTCTACATAAAGATGACATTAGGCCAATTTTATGACGGCTTTGTTGTCTGATGCTTAAACATTTGAAAGTTATAGGCCAATATTTTGTAAGGATGTATCACTGTTCTGTACTGTGATTATTTAACCACCCAGACATTTATTATTTCTGAAAATGCAGATTTTCATCCTGGTAGAATCTCAATGGAAGAGAATTAAACTTTCTGGTTACTTTAAACAAATGCTTTGTCTAGACTTCTTCACAGATTCGACTTTATAGTTCAAATTCATGCAAATCCATTCATAATTCTCTGCCTGGAAATCTGACAGTCATTCTTCCAAGTACTGAAGGAACTCTGACTTCACGTCTGACAAAAAGAGCGCTTTAACCTCCACACTTAGAGGTTAAATGCTTCTTCAGTTCAGCAACAGGCAAAATGTATCGAAGGTTTAATAAAAACTGTAAATGTAACTAAATCAATCTGTAATTCTTCTTCCATTTGCAGCATTCAGACTTCCATATTTTCAAATTATCAAAATCTCAGCTAAATTTCATCTCATATTGCCGTATAACCTTTCCCTGATTACCAGACTAAGTAATTAAAAAGTCAGCAAATGGGGTGTTTACTGTGCTCAACAGTGTGGATCTATCTGAGATACAGGAAGAGAATTCAGAGTTTTCAAATTATTTCCAGTACTCATTTTGGAAGGTGAATTTTGAGAGTAATATATATTATCTCCAAGGAGAATTGTATTCTTGCTACTGTTCCTGGAGAAGAGACTGACCGAATGAATATATCTAGCTAAATATACTTGATTTCTAGAATGGAACGCTGGAGTAAACAGAATCCTCATCTGCATTCTGGACGGTATGGCCCTCATAAAAACTTTACAGCACGTTCAAGATAGTACTCTCTTCACAGATACCATTACTTAAAAATTATCAATTTTAAAATTGTCATATAGCGGTTTACATTTCCACAGTAACTAGCTAAAATTGTATTCTGCTATTTCGTAGAGAACTCTCTATAATCGCTGTTGCTCTGTTTTCTCAATTTTTCCATTTATCTGAACAAATGGAATGCTGGCCTCTGTAACAGAGCTCACACTAAGTACTTGCAGCACTCTGCCAGAGCTACTAAGACAGATGTCTCCCTGGGAGAACTACCCACTGCTCAGAACAGCATCTAAACAGAGCAGAAAGGAGAAAGGCATGGGGACACAGACCCAAACACAACAAGAATAACTGTTATGTAAATATTTTTGAATATTTGCAAATAACCCTACTCAAGTCTCTTATAATAACAGAAATACTTTTATAAACTTAACTCCAAAGAACCAAGAACAGACCTCAATCTTCAAAAATTGGAAGAAGCAATAAAATAGGATGCATGAGATGCACAAAAAAGGGAAAGCAGTATTATGCGTAGGTTGCACTTCAGTGTAAACATCGACAAAATGAACTGCACTATTTGTTCTTCCTTAACTAAAAATGGAAAGTTACAGTTAATATAACAGTACGTATAGGATGTCCCAGTTACATTTCTGGTCGTCAGCAACGTGAGTAATGATGGCAACTAGATAAAACACTTTACAGAAGTCACTGTAACAATAAAGTCACAGCTGCATTATTTATACAGATCACAGAAACCAAGAAACAGTTGCAGTAACATGATGCTAGGGTGTTTTTTTTTTAATCATTATTTTCATAAATACTGTGAGCATCTTTACTAAAGTAGTTTAAGATGGATTACACAAGAAGATCGAATGGGAGTAGGAGGAATCAAGTAGAAAAGGAAATGCAATTACCCAAATGCGCAACCAGCAGAACACTTCCAGCTACATTAGTAGTTACATGTCTGGCAATGACAAAGATATTCAGATCTTATGTCAAAAACAAAAAGAGAATATAATCAGTTTAACAGTCGGTGCTGAAAGGAAAGTTTCCAGCAATTTCACACTAGTTTCATACTGCTGATCTCCAATTAGGACAGTCTGGAATAATGGTATCTTTGTGAGTCGTGAAGTTTAAGCTTGGTAATCAACACATATAAAGGAGTGTTCAAATATAGGTTATCGAATGTTTTGCTTTGTTCAGTATTTATTATCTCCCTTTGGTAAATAGGAAATAACTAACAGAAGAAGTAAGGTAACCCTAATAAAAGCTTACTTTGTCAGTAGCTTCAAGAAGAGGCCTTTATAGGTATCTCTCAGGATCTCTCAAAGTTAATCAATTAAGGAACTGCTGCTGCTATACCCCCAATATCTATTGGAAAAAGTAAGCCTTGGCTCCCTTTGAAATGAAATAAGGCTGTTAAGGAAAATCTACTTGATACCTTTATCATGAAAAGAAAAGCCTTTACTATTAATTATCCACATTGACTTCCAGAGCTATTATTACAAAAAAACATTAGATATAAAAAAAATGAATACTTTGATGAGTGATCAAAATCCTTACAACATCTTATCTTTTACACAGGATATTAATACATAAAGTCAAACCACCAATACTATAAATAGTGTTTCTAAACTATTCTAACAGTCTCTGGCAATATCAAGAATAAGATATAAGGCTGTTCTTTTTAAGCAACAACAAAAACCAAACACAAACAAAAACCTTTTAGAAGATAACATTTTACAATTTCCTGCACTACAGCATTAGAATTTGCTGTCTCAAGAAATATGGTTTTCTTCAAATTAGACACAGCAAAGCCATTTTCTTACAGTGTACTCAGTCATGGAGTCATCACTGGGGCCTTCCAGTGCTTTAAAGGAGCTTATAAACAGGAGGGACACCTATTTTTCTTTTTACATGGGAAGATATCGACAGGACAAGGGGGAATGGCTGTAAACCAAAAGAGCGGAAATTTAGATTAAATGTTATGGGGAAATTCTTTATTCAGACTGAGGTTAGGCACAGGAACATGTTACCCAGTGAAGCTGTGGATGCCCCATTCCTGGAGGCATTCAAGGCCAGGTTGGATGGGGCCCTGATCTGCTGGTTGGCAACCCTGCCCACAGCACGAACTAGATGAACTGGATGATCTTTAAGATCCCTTCCAACCTAAGCCATTCTATAATTTTATAACTAAGTAGAGAAGCACAATTTTTAAAAACTGTTCACAGTTTTTAAAACATTTTTAAAACAGTTTTTAAAAACACATTAAGTAGCTTTATAAGAAACAAATTTAGCTGACGTAATATGAACTGAAAAAGATAAAAGACATAACCCATGATTGAGATAGAAAGATATGAATAACCTTTTAGATTGTCTCTAACAATGCTGTTTATATAGGTGAACAAAGAGCATGCTGTGTTATTTCAAAACTTTAAATAAGCCACAAATAAAGCAAGCATTCCGAATGAAGCACTGAAAATCATTTCATCTATTAACCCATCTGAAGTTTAGTCATACTTTATAGTTTTCTTAATATCAATTTGAAATTGCCTGCAATAGTGCAATAATACTTTAATTATGGTTGCTTATTAAAAGTAACGATCAGATGAATAAGGACACAAACTGCAAATCATTACCTCCTAAACTTTAAGTAAAAAATAAATTTTTGCAAAGAAATTCAAACATGCAAAAATGACAATACGAACAAGACATTAGCTAATTTCTATTTCACAGTTGACTTCTGCCATCGTGGCCAACGATTACCATCACTGTCTATAACAACAACCTTTGTTACATACAGTTTAACATCTTCTGCTTCTCCTTCTAGCTGATTACCATTTTTCAAAGACACCTGCTATAAAACAGCCTGTCTTACTGTCTGCCAAAAACCTCTAGAGCTGCCTTCTGCATGCTTCTAGCTCTGTTCTTCGGTATGGGAGAACAACGAGATTCTTACAGAAGTTCAGGTTGGAATTTTAAATTCACAACAACTCAGCAGAATTACTGCAAGTAAAGTTCTCAATAATTTATAGGCAGCATAGCTTTCCTTGACAGATCACACGCTGTAAATGTAATTTTTACAGTCTATTTGTGAACGACCAAGCTCCATATAGCTTCATTCCCTTTTTCCTGATAGCCCTCAGACTTCCTCCACTTGGACCCTGAAGTTCACTCCAGAAGCATTAGACCTTACAGTACAACTCCTGTTGACTTTATGTTGAGGATAAAAAACTTTATATAAATGCAACTAACAATTCTATTTTAACATTGAAATTACAGTGCATAAGCAAAAAGAAGCATCATCCCATCACAATACGCAGAAGGTAATAACATAAAAAGAATGCAAAAACTCTACCTGACAAAACAGAATTTCACGATTAAAACCTCAGTCTGCAATAGGCAAAGCCTACCTTGGCCAAGTGAAGGAAGATCTTTTACCAGATAAAACTTACCAGGAAGCAGACCGGTCAAGTTATGTAATCACAGCTTGCAAGTTTCTACAGCTCCCCTTCCAAAACTGCTTATTATTTAGCTGAGGTTTTGGTTTTTCCTTCTTATTTAATGTTTCCTTTCCCCAAGGAATAGCACATTCATTAATGGCATGTGGAACCATGCATGAACATGCAAACATCTTGCATAATTAAAATATCAAATTTTCACTATCAATCTAGGTTACCTACCAAAAAAAAAAAAAGTTGTTAGTCTTCTGTCATGATAAACAGAATATGATACAGTAAGATTTTTTAAATATTGCTTGATCTTCACATATTCCTAAATAATAGCAAGCGCAGTACAGAAATATTTACACATGACAATTCCATCAAAATATTTGATATTTTCATTTAGATTAAAGTAGAACTAAGTGCTTCAGTCCTTAATCAATGCCAGCCTTCCACAATGTCCAGCTCAAGACTTGAAATCAAACTAGCATGAGCACAAAATGCGTTCTGCCCTTTGTGGAGAAAGGCTCCAGAAGAGCACTTTACAGTGACCCAATTTTACAAGTAAGGTTCATCTGCCTTAAATTCAAGTGTAATCATAATTTTAGAACGTGGTGGGGGTATTTCTGTTTTTAGAAAATGAACACAGGGAGATATAAAGATGTTTTGTTTGTCCATTCTTTAAAGATCTAGACCTATCAGTATGTACTTTCTTTTATACTTATACAAGATAACCCAGGCATGTATAGGTAACCAATGACTGCCTAAATTAACAGGGAGAACACCACAAAAGGAGCAACTTTGTACAGTGATACAACTAATGCTAAGAGTGTGCCTACACTCCATCCATTTGGAAGGAGGTATTAGTCTGGACCAACTCCAATCTCATGTGGATTTCGCATCCATTAATGGCTAAATAATATTAAAGGTGTTTCTAACGTGAACTTTTTGATTTAAGTTTCATCCAAAAGAAGTTGAGTTTACACAGTCTGAGGGTGGTCTGTGAGGCAAATCAAAGCTGAGGACAGGGAGGAGCGTGTCTCCAAAAGCACACTCTTGATTTGAATACAAAGGTAGATTCATCCAAGTAACTCTTTCACACAGACATGCACATATATATGAATATGCACACACATGCAACACTGGCCTAAAAGTGACCAAGTCCTGCACCTGGGTCAGAGCAATCCCAAGCACAGATACAGGTTGGGCAGAGAATGGCTTGAGAGTGCAATGGGCACCTGCAGCCTGGAAGGCCAACCGTACCCTGGGTTGCATCAAGAGAAGTGTGACCAGCAGGTTGAGGGAGGTGATTCTGCCTCTCTATTCTGCTCTCATGAGATTCCACCTGGAGTACTGCATCCAGTTCTGGGGCCTCTGATACAAGAATTATATGGAGCTGTTGGAGTGGGTCCAGAGGAGGGCCACGAAGATGATCAGAGGACTGGAGCACCTCCTATATGAGGACAGGCTGAGGGAGCTGGAGCATTTCAGCCTAGAGAAGACTATATAGCAGCCTTTCAGTACCTGAAGAGGGTCTACAGGAAAGCTGGGGAGGGACTTTTTATAAAGGCATGTAGTGACAGGGTGAGGGGGAACAGTTTTAAACTGGAAGAGGGTAGGTTTAGACTAGATACTAAGAAGAAATTCTTCACTGTGAGGGTGATGAGACACTGGAACAGGCTGCCCAGTCAGGTTGTGAATAGTTCCAGGGAGGGGGCTTTCAAGGCCAGGCTGGATGGGGCTTTGAGCAACCTGGTCTAGAGGGAGGTGTCCCTGCCTATACCAGGGGGGTTGGAACTAGATAGATCTTATAGGTATCTTCCAACCCAAACCAGTCGATGATTCTATGATTTATCATAATGAACACCAACCCCTAACAAAAGAGCATTCCATTTCAGGGGTATTTATTTTATTTCATATTTTAATAAAGAAGGGAGCAAAGTTTTCAAGTAATGTTGTATTATACCATAATAGCCTTGGAAATTAAATTCTTTGTATTTTCATTGCAGCTTGTTATTTATTTACAGAATAATCTAACCACTATAGAACAAATAATCCTTTTAAAAAAGATTAAAACACGTTTCATTGAGTTTTCCTTAAAACTAGCGAATTTATCATGAAGCTGAAAGCTGATATCTTAGTGGTTCTAAAATGATTAATAGTAGAGTTGAAACCTGAAAAGTAGCATCCAATATACTATTTATAATTTAAAGAAACATTTTATAATCTACACAGAGAGCAAAATGGAATCGATATTCACTATACCTGTTAAAAGCTCTTTAATTTAAAACCTTGTCTTCTTAGGCCACAAGCTTTTTAAGGTAAAGCTAATAGAATGTGATCTTAAATTTAATTGTGGCTATGAGATATTATTACATGATGCATTAGCTTCTGTCTTTTGATCTAACAATTTTGTTGCATTAATATCCACACTCTCATCACAAAATTCAACAACTGTTCTTCAAGAAATCACATGCCTTGCTAGGAGAACTCAGAAGTTATCAAAAATGGATTTCCTACTTTGCCATAAGAAAGTATGATACATTTTCAACTCTATTGATTAGCCCGCAAACCTATCAAAATACTTAAATTTAGGAAGACAGACTGTACTATCAAATCCCATAGCACATTTATTTCTCACCTTTTTTTTTTTTTGATAAATTTTAGGTAATGTAACTTTAATGAAGCTGCTCAGAAAATTTAAGTTAAATTTTCCATAACTTTCTGTTCTACTGTTCATATACTGTGCCCAATAACACAGACACTCCCCTTACACAAATCTGCACCCTTCCCCTTTAATCAAGGCTTTGACAAATCATAGAATCCTTAGAGTTGGAAGGGACCTCTGCATGACTTCTCTCATCCAGCTGCCTGCTTTTATGAAACTACTCAGTTCTGTAGATTTAACAAATCTATAAACAGTAAATAAGCTTTCCTAACTAGGGAAACTGTGGTAAAAACACTACAGGGCTTCGTAACACAGAAAAAAACCCCTACAACTAAATTCACCTTGCCATTTGCATCCTGTCCTCTTGATCCTGCCATCACATCCACAGCAACTGTTGATTTGGTGCTCGCTTACGCTCAGGGAAAATATATTGCTCCATAGCAATGTCACCTTTAATTAAACTAAAGTATATATGTTGTTGGTGTTGATGATTCTTTTTTGTTGTTGTTCATGATAATTAAGGCACACCATAGAAGCAAGTATAATACAAATGTTCATTTTACCATTCACCACCTAATGAAATTTACATATGCAAATAAAATAAAAAGGTAACATTAAACAAAAATCTCAACTAGGAGGAGGAGTTTTAAGTTTTCAGAAGAAATATAAACTACTAGTGAATTAACTTAATGAGAGAATCACCATCAAAAACATTATTTAGACTTCATAATTCCATCCTTAACAGCTTACACTAGCACTTCATCACAAGTGGTTTAAAAAGGCAGATACAGTAACCTTTTTTATTGCTGAAGAAAAAAAATACTGTATTTGAGGTCACAGTTGTGTGTGACCAGTGCCACGCTCTGAATATGTGGCTACATTACCTTTACATTACAAATAGATTGCCACAATTATCCCCTTACTATAGGGGGTTAATTTGGATAAGTGACAACTATGAAGGAAAGCAGCTAAAGTCTTTTTTTCTTTTAAACTATATGAATTCCCGATAGCTATTAAACAGTGCTATTTCTTTTTAATGAAAAGAACTTCAGTGATTTAAAACTTAATCTGATCTTAAATTTAATTGTGGTGCAATCCTCATCACGGACCTACTAAACAAAGAAATTACAAATTCAAAAAGAACTATCTTAAGTCATTCAGTGCAGTAGTTATTACAAAGCTAAAGGGCTGATTAGAGAGATTTATAGAAAGATCACCTTCCTTGGGGTGAATACTGATGCTGACCTCCATTGCAAATTAACTGTTCACTTGGAGAATAAATCTGGAATTTTGACCCCAAGTGTCATGAAGGTCTGCTGCCAAAGATGCTGGTTGTCACTTGCCCAGCAACTTAAATTGTGCTAGACGACAACTATTATACTTTCTTTCAAATCTGAACTACTCTCAATTGCAACTTTCAGAGTCAACATTCCTTAGAAAAGAAATGGGGTTCAAACAGAGATTAATTCATTAAAATACTATGACTATAATAGTCAAGAGTATACTACAACAGATTTACACACGCTAAAGGCAAAAAAACCTTTGCTTTTCTCTGTTTATATCAAAGCAGCAAACTGCTTTATTACAGCAAGGATAGAAGACATTGACCCAGTTAAATAATGCTTCCCACTTCACCAAGTGAAACAACAGCCCTTTTTTAGAAATAGGAATGCTTTGCATCATTATGCGTCTGCAGTTGTACACGTTATAAAAGAACAACAACATATTGTGAAAACACAGACATAGAAAGATGTCATATTACTTACGAATGTAGTTTGGATTTGAAGTTTTATTTTCATTTCAAATGAGGCTTCAAGATATCAAAACTTTCATATAAAAAACAATGGAAACTCGGCAATATACGATGCACAAAGATGCAGTAAAAGGAGTTAATTATCACACGTGATATCTTGGGTTTGATTCTCTCTCTGTTATCACATGGCACAAATTCAAGTGCTTCAATAAAATCTATTATATCTACAGTATTAACCTTCCTAACGGAATTTATCATTATTCTCCACAGGATGACTAGTAAATTTCGTTAAGATTTCTTCCCACGATCCCAAACTATTGGCCTTTCTCACTTTTAATTTTTATTCTACACAGAATAGCCAGAATGGATGCTGCACAGAAAGAATCTCCTGTGGGGAGACTTGAAATTCCCTCCTTCCACTTTTTAAACAGTAAGGTAACAAACTCTGAATCCTTTTTCCTTTATTTTCTTTACATTACACCTTTTTGAAACTTTCTGAAACAAGCAGAAAAAGCTATGCAGCATCCTAAACATAAGTTATAAATGATGAGTTAGTAAACATCTTCTCAGTTGCTTACTAACACCAACAGAAGGTCAAACAGATACTCACAAAACGCAAACTTTTTGTGATATAATGAATTACATGCAAATGGACAGTAAAAACAGAAGCACCTAAAGGTAGTACCACTCTCCCTTTCAGAAATATTACAGCAGTAACAACTGCTACAGAATATCATTTTAATTTCATTTCTTTCACCAGCTTCTCAAGCTGTACATAATTACACAGCTATTTTTTAAATGACTCCAAAAAATAATTTAAAAAAAAAAGAAAAACACCCAGACCAGAAGATATGAAAACACAGCACATTCAAAAGATTATAATTTTAGATTTCTGTGAGCTATTAAGTAGTAGAGCTCACTCCATACATGACTGGCTTAGTTCACAAAGAGATCAGTAATGTTTTCTGCTTAATCCATCAGAACCCACACAAGCAAATCACACCATAGGAATATGCATTGAACTATAATCTTGAAAAACACATTTCCAAAACGAGCCAAAAAAAATCATTTAAAACAAGACTTAAAAATAGACTTAAGAGATAACCCCATAATATGTCAGCTAGATAAAAAACAAACAACGAAAAACAACACAGAGTGAGGCATAAATTCCAATCCCATATCTTATCCAAGAACATTTTTTCTGCTCCCTAGCTCCCACTCCTTAATTCTGAAAGAAATTTCTGTTCCACTCCACCAAGGAATACAGTGGATAAGGTGTTTGTGATGACAGAACGCATATACCAAGAGAAAAATCATTTGGCACTGTGTTCCTATAAGAGTCAGCCCGACAAGAAATCTCACTTACGGATGTTGAAGGTGAGTGGTTTAATTACTTTTTTTTAATTATTTATTTATTTATTTATTTATTGTGCTCTTATAGAAAGAACACATTAGATCAGTCACACCTTCAGTAAAGCACATTATATGGTTTCAGACGAAATTAGTAAAGCAGGAAACAAGAGAAGTCAGTATAAGAAAGTATACAATGAATGGGAAAAGGACAGACTAACAGAGACGCATCAAGCAGGTCCTGTTACAGTGGGAAGCATCGCGTCAGGTGCAGGTTACTAGCAGTACTGCATGAGTCAGTCTTTGAATTATATTTGATGTTATCAGTTCTTTCGTGATCAGTCAGGATCACTTCATTTTCATGCCAGGAATTTTCCAGGAGAGATATTTCCAATAGATACATAAGTACTATTTACTGCACAAAGTTTACAAATGCTCAGTTAAACCCCACTAAATGAGTACAAATAAGGGTATGCACTTTTAAGAACGACGTATTTAAACTTCAGTGATTACAGAGAAAAATCTGAGATGACAACCGTAAGAATGAACAGTTACTTTCTATCAGAGTAAAAGATCAGGAACACATAAAATGGCTTAATAAATGTATACATAACAGCAATTAAAAACTGTCAATAAAATCACTTAGAAGACAACTCAATAATACATGGCTTGAAATCGGCAGGTTCTGACCCATCAAAAGAAATTAGGCTTTGAAACAGCCTTGCACTGGGATTGAAAAACCAAACATACAAACAAATCAGAAAAACAAGCCTGCGCCCACACTTCCCTAGCTTTTAAAAAACGATCTTGATCAGTCTTTGAAATGGTAACATAAGAGGTCATTTCCATTTCCTCATGGCTTTAAGGATACATGAAGTAGGACACCTTTTGACAGAAGGGCATACAAAGTCAGTAACAAATTCAACACAATTCCAATGGGATTATCTTGTTATTCACCTCTTAAAAAGATCTATATCTGGCTATCTGGTAGCTTATTTTGTAGGTTGCTTAGAGGCTACAGCCACTAATACTGCTGACCTGTGGTAACTGATTCTCAAGAAGCCAGAAGATCCCAAAGTATCATATTCCAAGATATCAAGCTACAGTTCCTCAGTAGGTACAATTTCCAAGTTTCTCAGTACTGGTATAGTCAACCAGGCAAACTGCCTGGAAGAATGAGTTCCATATGGATTTTGTTAAGAGGATTTTACTAGAAAAATATAGGAATTGAGATGCAAGAGAAAGAGGGGCAAAAACAAACAAAACCACTGAGAAAAAAAATCCCACCACTTTTCAATATCTCTATACCACAGATGAAATGAAGCAATTTTTATACTGATTTTTGGTCAGCCAAAAATGCTGTACACATACTGACACGCTACTCATTTCAGCAGGTGTATGGGAATCCAATGTAGACTTTCTTTCCTTTATGATACTAAGGAGGACTTTCAGTGTTTATTCTCATTAAGTGTGTATTTTTTTTTTTATTTCACTGAATCTCAAAACATCCACTATTTGGTATGCAGTGTGGTAGCCTGACCATGAACGTGTATTTACGAAACTTTTTTGAATGTTCCATTCTTATTCATACAAAGTTGTAAGAGTCAAAAAAACCCAAACAAATAATAAGCAGATTCCAAACGGGGCTGTGCACATTGTTCCCCCTTCTACAAAATCTCAGCTGGTAGTCAGGGAAAATAAAAGGTCCTTGTCTGGGCAAATGAGTTGTGAAATTGTAAAGTGGCTAGATGAAAAGGCAATACATTTCAGTGTACATATATACCTGAAGGCAAATGCCACGTGACTTCAAAGTGCAGTAATCCCCCAGAATTATACTGATTTCACCATCTTATTTTCACTACAAAATGAAAACTGTATTTTATAATAAATAGGCTTATACTTATAAAATCTACGGTTATTAATGCAGGTGCATCACTGACATATTTTAAAGCTCTCTTTGCATAATGATGTGAAGTCATCACATGAAATTGAAAATTGAATAAAAATGCATTTACAATTGTTACTGTGACATTACTGGCAAAAAATATTTGCACATCACCTGATAATCATCACATACACCACTAATCTTCAGTATTAATGTATTTTATTACATTGAGTTTTTTCCTTAAGAAACTTTAAAGAGAATAATTTGCCTCTATCAGACTGTGAAGTTGCAAATATTTTCAGTCCATGTAAGATTGTTTTCCCCCCAAACCTGCAGCCTGTTTAGCAGCTCTGCTTAAATTGATCCAGAACAGAATAAAATTTAAATTTGTTACAGCCAGAAAAATGTATCATCTTATTAAAATACAGTTTTGTTTGTACATTACCAGTCAACTTTCAGACTGAAACCTGCCAAAATAGAAATCAAACCCATGTGCATGGCACAGCAAAAAAAAGAAAAATCTAATCAAACACTCATGAGTGCTGTCAGAATATCATGTAATTTGCCTTTTCTTTTTTTTCTTTAAAAAAAAAAAAAAGAAAAATGAAGATTTCCCTACTGGGACATAACCATTCAATTTTGATCCTCCTTCCATCTCATAGAAAACGAATACATTCTCCTTTGAAGTTATTCCTCCATTTTGCAAATAACAGATTCTACAGTATAACAGAATGTACAAAGGAAGTCATTTTGCCATTTTTGTACTTCTTTCTCTGAAACTTTGTGGGTATTTTACACCAAAATTACGTAGAGTTACCGAATGACAATTATTAAACAAGAACATATTTGTGATTGCTGAGTTAGTCAACTCATAACTTAAAAACCAGAATTTATTCTTCCACTAATAACATTCTATGCCAAGTACAAAGGAAGTGACAAAAGAGAATATTAAAAACAAAAACAAACAAACAGTCGCAGTAACCCAGTAACTCACCCGCAAAGCTTCAATTACAAGGTCTCGTGCTTCTAGTTCTCCTTCCATTATGCTCAAAAGCATCCGCAACTCCGGCTTGCTCAAGTTATCCACATCAAACTCTCTTTTCTGCAAGGAAAAAAAACACTGATGAACACACTAACTAAATGACTGCAGTGGTTACTGCAGATCCAAAACACAGATATATCAGCATCCTAATTATGAGTTCCTCTAACATCCATGACTGTCAAAAGTTGAGGTGGCTTTTTTGGTAGCATATAAAGTCAAAATAAGTCACGGGAAGACTTTTTTATTTAAGGTGAAGAAATTAAAAGCCCAGTAGTGTGACATTGCTTCAAATCCTCTACTGTTGGAAGAAGTAGATCCTTCAAAGTCTCCTGAATGATATGGGTGAAATGTCAAAGAAAATAACTTAGTGACAAACAGTGCATAGTATCTATAAAGGTTGGAAAAGACCTTCAAGATCATCTAGTGCATCCATCAACCAAAACCCCATGCCCACTAAAACATGCCCCTCAGTGCCACACCTACACATTTTGTGAATATCTCCACAGACGGTGACTCCAGCACCTCCCTGGGCAGCCTCTTCCAATGCCTCACCACTCCTTCCGAGAAGAAATTTTTCCCAGTATCCAACCTGAACCTCCCGTGGCACAACTTGGGGATATTACCTCTCATCCTACTGCTGTTACCTAGCAGAGGCCAATCCCCACCTTGCCACAGCCTCCTGTCAGGTAGTTGTAGAGAGTGATGAGGTCTTCCCTGAGCCTCCTCTTCTCCAGCCTCAACAATCCCAGTTCCTTCAGCTGCTCTCCATAAGTTCCCGTATACAACCTCACAGTGACAGAAATGTTTCAGCAGACCTGAAACAGTACATCAGGAATGAAGGCAAGAGAGGGTGGCAGAACCAAATAACAGGGCTAAATGTAAAGTTTTGAAGCACAACATGCGAAAAGACATGAAATCTTTTCAGCATGCTTTATTTGCGGTTCCATTTGTTTGACTAGAGAATATACTTCAGGTTTAAAAGGGACTGACAAGCAATAGTTTATATCAACAATTGTCTTCTCACTCCACAGTTACTAAGATCAATATCTTTGACCTTCACTTCTGAAAAAAAAAAACAGAATGAGTTTGTAAGACCACTGAGCACTGCATAAACCTTGTCTGCTGGAAAAGTCAGCACAGCTTCTATAAAATGGAGCCCTGCCTCAAACCGCTGGAGGTCTGTATGTGTCAACAGACAGATGGGTAAGGGGAATCCTCTACTGCATGAAATCCTCATCCAAACATATGGAACTGACCAACTAAAAAGATTAAGAGAGAAGCAACTACGGTATGAGAAAAGACTATAATGTGTAAAGTATTTTATAGGGGGGGGGGCAGGGAGAATGCTATTATTACCTACAAAACCACAAAGGTAGGAGATGAGTCTGCTCACCAAGCCACACAATGCTAACAGAAAGGACTGTTCAGTGAAATTAGAAGGGGATCATTTCAAGGGAGAGAAAACATTCCACATGCCAGATTCAGCTGAGCAGCATGATCAATATTCACATCTAGCACACAATAGCACACTATTCACTTTAAGGGAATAGTGAAGTTCTTGCTATGACGTAGATGTGTCTTCTAGCAAAGCGCTGAGATACAGACACTCATCTGTCTTCAGTATGAGATAAGCAGTCCAGCTAATTTGGCAACTGATTATCTGGACATACTTCCCGTTTTCCCTGAAGGATGAAGTCAAATGTAAGAGTTCAGCTACCCTGGAGCTTGACTTTCTCTCAGGAAAATCCAATAAAAATTAAAGTACCATTTCTTCTTTCTCAAGGCAAGAGGAGAGCAGAAATATTGTTCTTCCCTCAGGTTAGAAGGTCATGGACCATAACTTCCCAAAAGCTACAACTATATTAGATTTACTCTAAATTCCATTTTTTTACTTTACAGTTCAAATAGGTGCACAAATGGGTAGTGAGAGCCACATGCCAGAATATTAGCTGGTCATATTCAATGTACAGTGGACTGAGCTTCTTCATCTATTTGAACAACACAAGAGGACCAATGATTTCTATTAACCATAACCATCTCTGGACCAGGGCCATCCACTCCAACTAATATTTCTGGACTGAACAATAATTGCCTTTTATTTTTCCTGCCTACGTCAGCTATTCCTCTAATCCAAAAGATACCTCTTACTTCAAAAACTTTGTTTACAATCTATGGATGTGTATGTGCAAAGTTACTTTTAGTAACTAGATCTTCCTTACAAGGTGTTGTGTAAGTGGACCGGATTTTGCCTCA
The DNA here is from genome assembly GCF_002078875.1 of Numida meleagris. NCBI lineage: Eukaryota > Metazoa > Chordata > Aves > Galliformes > Numididae > Numida > Numida meleagris. Next base: position 24,660,359 of record NC_034409.1, on the reverse strand, counting down.
CAGGCTGCAGCATATCTCATTCCCAGTAATTCTAACCATTAAATTTAATTCAGTCAGATAGCAGGACCCACTTGTCCACCCTTCTTCTATGAACTACTTTATAATGTCTAAAGGCTCAAGAACAGCAACTGATTTATTCATATAATTTCCCTTAAGAGAGGAAAAACTGCCTCCATTTCTCAAATGGGAAACTGATGCAGAGTTATCAAGTACTTTTTCCAAACCACACAGAAAGCAGTGTCAAACAGTAACAGTCTGACATCTCCATTCAGTGGTTTCCCCTTCTAAAATCTCATTGCCTCATCTGTCAAGAAGAAATGCCCAGCACTTCTGGTAGTCACAGTCAAAGTGAAAATATGCACAGGAGCAAGAAACATCACCCCTTTCTTCTAAGTCAGTAAATTCAGCTTGTCAGGAGGTAAAAGCTCTTTGTCAGAGGACTGCTTGTATATCATAGGTGAAACTTTTCATTTCTAAGTCTCCTACAAGGCATATATGAAAAGACTTATATTCATTACAAACCAGAGGCACAATTCAACAGGTGAAGTAACAATGAGCTTTTTTTTTTTTTTTTAACTAAGTATCCCATCAAAGCAATTAAAGTAAATTTTACTCAAGTACATACTTCAAACTAGAGCATATGAAAGATATCAACAGTGAGTAATTCAGAGTGCTCTCGGGTAATTTAAAGTTAGATAAAAATAAACACAGAAATGCTAATGGAAAGACATATCGATGACATACACAGCTTAGTTTTCATATTTTTCATTTTGAAAATTTGAAATCAGAACTAGCAAAGCCACTTCATAAACGAACTGCTCTAGTAGATCAGACTAAAAACCCACTTAGCCTGTTTTCAAAAGCAGCCAATAATGGCTGCCTTGAAATCACCACCAGAACAGGGCAAGTACATAATGATGCTTCCCAGAAACACTCTCCCAGCCTCTAGCAGTTTTCAGCTTATGCACTGTCTGAGCTATAAATCACAATTTTGCATGTAGTAGTCCTTGATGGACATACTTCACGTGAATCTGTCCCTTTGCTTTTTGAATCTTTACGTAATTTTAGAATCCATAGCATTCTGCAACTCAACTATACATTGTGAGAAGAATCATGACCTTTGTTGGGAATTTGCCATTAGCTACGTTTGTTTGATGTGTTCCAATTTATTAAACATAGATATGGCATACGATGAAATACAGCTATGCTTCCTCAAACACATCTTCTGGGGACAAAGCCCCCAGCTGGATGAAGTTCTCATCCAGATGAAGAATTGCTGGCCTAACTTTTAGTGAAAACTGTTGCATAGACCCAGAAAAATAATCTTCCTAACATCTTCCAGAGGAGCAGTAGTTCTTAGACCTCCAGAAAATAAAGACTCCATTAGTAGCACATGGCTTATGCCTCATCTGGGGTTTTGCTACAATAGGTCTGGTAGAGTGCCAAGCTGTAACAATCTCACCAACGATTTAAGAACTATGTAAGCAAGCCATCCACTGCATTGGTTTTACAACACAGATATATGAATATGTTGCCCCAGGGTGAAATTCGGCATACGCTACCAGAACACGAGAGATATTTTTTCACTCCTTCTTTTGGATTTTCAAATGTCTGGTTTATTTGATTTATAGAGTAACTCAATAAGACCGTCTCAAAAACTTCACGTTATTTTTCAGACCAGCTTCATAAGGGGTTTGTGTTGTCTGGCAGCAAGCACTCTGACAATAGATAAAACAGCTAATTAGCTAAAATTCATTCAAATACCCATGTATGCACCACAAATATATATATATATATACAGGAAAAATGGTGACCTGCACTGCCCTAAGATGATAATGAGCTCTACCTTGAGCAAAGATGACAAAAACATAAATTTCCAAACAAGAGAAGGCTGAGACAGGACAGCAGAGATTAACCTGGACGAGCATTTTCCCCCCAGATCACCGTAGGAAAAAAGAGGAAAGAGGATGGAGTGGGAAGGTCACCAAGAGGCAAAGGAACAGAAGAGACTCTTTCCCATATAAGTGGCTATTCAGAGGAGAGATGAAAAAAGTCTTTAGGATAAAGTTTATCCCCCTCACCTCTCAAGAAAACAACCAAGTTTCTTGTGACAGGTTGGCAGTACCAATAGTTTGGTCTTGCTGACCTAGCCCAGCCAATACCGGCAACCTTAGGAGGAAAGGGTGTCATTCGCAACACTACCACAGCAGCTGTTAGAAACTCCACCACCTTCAGAAGTCCAGGTAGGTGAAGCAGGAAAGCCACAGCTTTGTAGAAAGCATGTTAACTGCGGATTAATTAGAGGTGACCAGAGAAAACAACCTCCTTCCTGCTCAGAAAGCAGCTAGACGGCCTATTTAAAGATGGAGCTGGGTGACAATCCAGGACTTGGGAAAGAAACCTGTGAAGCGTAATTATGGGCTGAAATGGAAAGACAGGAGAGGAAGAGAAGTTTTTAAAAATGTGTATAGGAAAACATAGTAAGAATCCTTTCAGAAGAGAAGGTGCAAATCTACATTTGTTACATATTTTATATGGAGCTCCATTAAATACACACAAGAATCCTCTTGAGGATTCACAGAGTAGACTTCCAAGATGAGCTTTTAAAAATAAAACGATTTGGTATTACTTATTATTTGTACAAAGTAAACTTTTAATATCATGCTGGCCCCACAGCCGTCAGATCCACGATACAAATGCACCAGGGAAACATAACCCTGATTCACATATTTGACAACCAAAGCATAAGCAGGTAGAACTCATCTGAGCAAAGACACTCATGTTACAACTAACTCTATTTTGTTGCCTGTACCTAAGTATCTAGTGCAATTTGAGGTATCAGAGAGGATGTTTTGGAGGCAGGTAGGTATGATAAAGAATCATCCATGCCATTTGGATGGGTTGCCAGCTGAGATACCACAAAGTGGACTGCAAACAGCAGCCCTGAAGGCAGGACTGAGACACCTAAAGGAAGACTGAAGGCAGTGTGCGAGTGAGGCAAATAATCTCGCACTATTTGTAACAGAAAACTCAACAGCCCAGTCAAAATAGCCAAGAAAGCTATTCAGCTAACCAGCCACCAGAACTACTTGCTCGAGGCTCCACTTGAGGTATTGGTTGGATTTCCACTCACTGTAATAGGATAATTAACACTGTGCATATATGTAAACACATTTAAGTGCCTTGAATCCCACTAATACCTCCAAGAGTCACCAGTCTATTCACTTCACTTAAAACTAGAGAAATTCATAAATCTGTTTCCAAAACAGATCATTCCTTGCAACCACTTCATTCTTTCCATCAAGCATAAAAGAAATTCTCAAGACCTAGCACAGCATTAATGTGGGTACATGTGCAAACGAATCCCAATTCTTTTCTAATAAAGAAAACTCTGCAAACAGAAAATAGGAAATAAGTGGTTATAATATACACGCAATGTTCATGGCTAGTTCAGAGAACACAGGATTTATTGTTTTTGGCTGTGGAAGATCTGTTCTTCAGGCTGAAACTAGAGAAAGAGTTTGACACCGTGCTTCTCCAGAAGTTATATAATGTAATAATACATGTCCAGTTCTTACCACACCTAAGATGAACTGAAGTAAGATGTGACCTATAGAAAGGTTAACATCCAGGACTTAGATACAGTTTCATACAATCTTACCTAAGGGATCATAAGAGAACTTGACATGTCTTTAATTATTCCCATCTATTAGTACAAAGACTTACTCAACTGATCACCACTAAAGTTACCTGCTTATCCTGCTACCCTCTTCACCAAGCACAACTTTTTTGCTTCCTGTTTTTTTTTTCTCAAAGGTTTTCTTTAAAAGGCAGGGGGGTGGTTTTGTTTAGCAGGCGTGGATTTTTTTTTTATTTTTTTTTTTGGCTCAGGCTAACTGCAAAACTTCTTAACAGCTTCGGCATTAACCATAAATACACCTCAGAACTGAGAAATGTATTCTGGAAATCAAAAAACAAGCCCACAGCTCTTCCAAAATTAGTAAGACACTGACCTTTACACATACCCAGATATTCTCACAGCTGTTAAAACACGTTTGCAAACTATGAACAGGCGCAAAGGTACTAAGGTATCTTTGATTTCAGGGTAAGTTAGGTATCTCACATATTTTTTTTTAAATAGATCTAGGCTTACATCAGCCCTTCAGTGACCATATTTAAAACTGTTACTTAAGTTTAACCGGGAATTCCTGTTCTGAAAGTCACTTCTAAGTAAGCCACTTCTAAGGCAAATGGTATGATTTGATCTAGATAAAGGTACACACTCTTGAAGTTCTCTTCAGAACTACTTGCAAGTCTTTCAGAATTTGATCTCTTACCTTGTCCTACATTAGGACTAGGAAACAATGCCCAGGAAACCTCTAGTTCACACACCAAGGAAGGCAGTACAACTAGGCCCACTGACTTCTTCGTGTTTACATATGCAAGGATGACATAGGGAGGACTGGGTGCGAGGCAGACCTCCCACTGTAGTTTTCCTACATTGAGCTCGCTCTTTCCCCTTTCAGATTCATTTCCATCTCTATTCCCATCTTGCTATACCACCTTTGAGGCCACAGTAAGGCCTCTCTCTCCCACACTTAGACATCAAAGCAGTTGGCAAAAGAACAGGATGCACTGCATCCTAAAGACTTGTTCCTCCTCCCTATTTTCACACACCAGGCTCACTGAGCTGCCCCGGTGCACTTCACTCTTAATAGTGTGACAAGTTCTCATTTGGAAGAGAAGGGACTCTCCCAACAAGTGAAGAGAGGCTGCATGGCGAGCCATGGAGGACAGTGGCACAGAACACAAAGGGATGTAGGTTGGGCTGGGAGACGAAGGGAAGACAGCAGGTTGGGTAGCAAGGCTTGGAGCATAGCCCTGCACCACGAATCAAGAGCAGACACTCATTGCATGGGAGATGCAGAGAAGCAGCAGGACGAAACCAGACAACTGGGATGTCTCTGCATCGCACCTACATGTTGGAACACCACAACAGCATTATGCATCTGACTAGATGAAAGTAACTGCTCTGAACATTAGCACTACACTGAGAGTTTGTATTCAGATGAGGATTGTGGTAGTTAATTGAAGTCCTCTTGCAAGTGACTATTTTTCAAGATGTATAGTTCCTAGTAAGAGATATAGTCTTTGCTTTTCAAGGGTTATGATCTCATTTTCTGCTACATGTAGTATTTCTCAGATAAGAATCTTCACAACTTATTTGTGTCAGCCTGAGGAATTGATGTGACCAAATCATTATTTAGCATTTCACTGTATTGACCAGAATGGCAATTCTACTACAAACATTCTTGCAGATCAACAGATAATGAATACACCAAGCTAAATTTAAGAAACTTACTAAATGTCACTATAAAGTGCCATGGAATTTCTCTCTACTTATTTTGTTTAGTCATCAATTTTTAATCCACTTAACACTGAGTTTTCTTTTTTTTTTTCCGTAGCACAACTTTTTATACTGTTACTTGATCCAGAGCAAACCAGACTGATCTTTTCAAGTACGTGCACACCATTCTCAATGAAATCTTGACAGATGAAGACAGCAAAACAATCTCTACTCACTTCAGAGAATCAGGATATCATTCCACCAATATGCTCTATGTGCACAGAGCCACCAGAAAGGACTGCCTTCTGGAGAAAAATACCTTTTGTGCGTTTGATCACCGGTCAAGAAAAAAATCAGAAGCAGAGATTTTACTAGGTAATGTTAACAAACTCTGTTTGAAATAGCAGGCTTTTCATGCTATTTGTTAAACATCTACCAAAGCTATAACGTGTGACAAGCCGGCTCTCTATGCGTAGTGGGTAGTGTTCAATATTTCAACAAGGAAACTGTCAAATTGAATTATTTCTTGCTATTATATAATCATTTTTGGTAGACAGTATGCTGATGGAAGCAATTCAAAGATGTCTTGAAATACACACCTGTGCTTTCCTGAATTGTAGTCCAAATTGCCCCAACACAGTTCCACTGGCTCAGGCAATGAAGTTGTATAGGTATTAGAAAGGACAAGACCACTCCCATGCCATTTTAGCTTGTCATCCTTACCACTTCTGTTGTTACCACAACAAAAATACCAATGTTTTGTGAGAGATAGCTGGAAACTCAGAAAGACAAGACAATCAGCTTTACTCCTGAATGTAACACTATGGAATAGCCTGGGGACTTTCAGTCACTTTCTCTAGGGAAGGAAAGAAAAAAAGATTTCATATTTTCCCTATTTTATCCTTTTCTATGATGGTTCAAAGAACAGAAAAAAAAAACAGTAGTGTTTTTTTTTTTTTCCCAATGATGTTACTGAGCATACCTGGTGGTGTACCACGATACAAGAGTAACAGCATTTAGTATGAAAATGCCCTACTGTACACCTACTGCTTACACCGTATAATTTACATATTAATAATTACTATTAAAAATGCTGTTCTTAGAGTTTTCCATGGCATCATTTGTACAATCAGCATTCTGAGAACTAAGCCTAAAACTGTACAGAGAACATATCTCAATTGTAACTGGAAGTTTTAGCATGACTTACAATATAGTCAGCCGGATGCTTACTGCCACCCTAAGAAGCAAACAAGACTATTCCATTCAGAATTTTGCATCTTGAATATAAAGTCAGAAAATAAGAGACTCATACTAACCCTTCAACTAGAACATCGGAGTATTGTACAAATATTTTTTTTAATCTTTCTATTGCACAGAGGTGTTATTCTCACATAAAAAAACTAGACTGAAATTGACAACTGAAGGTCTATAATAGCAATAAAATACAAGATGAAAAGAAATATTAAATATTTAAGGACTGAATGCAAATTAAGTCATTTTAAAAGTATTTTATTGCTGCTTAAGTACAGCTACTACTTTAATTATAGAGCAACACAGAGGTTACTTTCCAGTATCTGCAGTTTTAGAAGAATATTTTAAAAGCAATGTGGTGTAGAGCTATCACTCCTACATGACAATGAGCCCCAAACTGCACGACCAGCTGATGCTGCATTGCCCAACAGGGCAGTGTTGGAATATTGCTTGATTATGAGCTACTCTTCTCAGTTCTTAAAACTGAAAATAAAGACAGTAATAATATGAAATACTGAAGAATTTAGCATATTTTTTTTTAACTCAAAGCTAGGACTTAGAAGTGTTTAATATTTTGCTTTTATGAACTGTTACCGTAACAGTCTTTCATGACACGGTTCTGCCATTGTTTCAAAAGACAGCAATATTACTCGCTTTGTAAGGTTTACCTTTCCTCTTTTTTCTTTCATTTTTTAAAATTTTATTTTATTTAAGTAAAACTCAGTTTCTACAACAGGGCAGAAGTTAACCTTCCTTGTGTGCATTAACTGCACGGTCAGAACATGGTTTCAGGTAAGATTTGTGCCTGCTTGAAATAAAATAAAATAAATAAATATATAACCCATCAACGTCTTCAATCCCACAGAAACCGGTGCCATCCTTCCTTCTGGGATTACTCCCTTTCAGCAATGATCCAACCTCAAAGGCGTACCTCAGTGGTTTTATCCCCTGAACTTGGCGTTTCGTTACACGGAGAGGTGTGCAGGGGCTGCTCTCGGACTGCCCCGGCTCTCGCACAGCCGCCACCGGACGACCCCCAGCCCCGCCGGACCGGCCACCACCGCGCTGCCCCCCGGGGCTCTGGGAGCGGCGGGCAGGACCGAGTTGAGGGGCGAAGCCCTGCTCTCCCACCATGGATTAGGGGACGAGCCGGAGACAGAACAGCAAACGCGGGCAGAGAGAGACAGCCTGCGTTCGGCCGTAGCCCCTCACTGTGTCCGCCTCACACACCGCCTCACGCAGCGGCTGCTCGGGAGCAGGGAGCCCGACGGCCCCTCCGCGCAGCCCCGCCGCCCAGGGCCCCTCACCGACCGGGGCCGGGAGGGAAAGGGGCGCTGCCCCGGCGCCCCCCATCCACACAGGGAGGAACGAGAGAGAAACGAGGGGAAGGAGACGGCGAGCTCCTGCGGGCGAGGGTTCAGATGAGTGCTTCCCCCGCGCCAGGCTGTGGGCTCCGGGCGCTGTCACCACCTCAGTACCGGGAAAGGGATCGGAGCAGCCCCGCCGCACTGCCCAGCCAGCGCCCTACCGCCCCGAGCCCCTCAGCCGGGCGGGCAGCGGGAATGAACAATGGGGCAGCCCCGAGGAAGGCGGACGGGGAAAGAGGGGACCCCCGCGCTCGCCCCTCTTCTCCCCTAGGGCGGGACAGAGCTCCCCGCCGCAACCGAGCCCCGTCCCGCCCCGGGGGAGAAGGAGGGCGGAGGGACGGAGCGGGGGAGGCAGGTCTCCGAGCACCGCTCCGCGCCGTCCCATCCCCACCGCAGCCCTCCTCGCCCCGGATGGGTCCGACCCCCGGCCCTGTTACCGCTGCCGTAGCCGCCGATTCCTCCTGGGCGCCGGAGCCCGGCTCGCCGCTCGCGCCCTCCGTCGCCATCTTCCCGCTGTAACGGCTCCGGCGCGGAGCGCGGCGCGGAGCCGAGTGGCAGCCGCCGCCGCCCGGCGCTTAACCCCCTCCCCGCCGGCACCGGGCCCACCGGCGGCTCGGAGCTTAACCCCTCCGGCGCCGCGCCAACGCCGCGCTGCCGGCCGAGGCGAGCGAGTCCCGGCGTTGGGCCACCGGGCGGTCGGGTTTCCCCTCCTCTCCTCCGCCCCCCGCCATCAGGCGGCCCGCAGCCAGGCGGAGGCGGGGGAGCGGGACCCCGCCGCGGGCCGCCCGCCCGCCATGGTGGCTGAGGGGAGTGCCCCTGGCACGGCGCGGCCCGGGCCCCACGCAGGCACCGCTCTGTTCCCTTGCCGCCCCCGTGGCTCGGGAGTGCAAGAATGGAGAGAAAGGATAGAGGGGAAGAAAGAAAGAGCTTGTGCGGTGGTGGGCTCGGCTCACCTGCCCGGTCACCGACCCAGCCGAAGTCTTGGAAGGGAAGGCACCTCTCTCTGTCTGGGGGTGCTGGCAGGGGTGTGTCAGAAGGAGCACCTCTCCTATCACCTCCCTGTGGAGGATCGGGAAGCACACTGCTGTCGCTGCTCCTAGTTTACTGACATGTTTACAAGCCAAGGTGGCTTCTAGCCTGTGAGGGTGTGCTTTCTTGCAGGCCTACCGCAAGGGGCCAGATAAAAGCCTCCCTGTGCAGCCCTAAAGCTCACCCTGGACTGAGGCTGCCCTTTGCTGTTCCAAACCATGACCTCCTCACTCAAAACCTGTTTTAACCCCTCCAGAGAAAACCACTACCACACAGGCTGTCTGCTCCTCAGAGAACATGTCTGTGCTGCACCGCCTGCCTCCAGGAGATGCTCCTCAAGGCCTTACCTCTGTGCTTTTCCCTTACAGTGAGAACCCACTATACTAACTATAGATAAGCCTGAATGCACTCTCTTCCAGAACCAACATAATCCGTGACAAGCAAAACCTAGGACCTGTTCATTCTGCAGCCGTATATAAGTTCCACAGAGAACACAAACACACTGAGTCTTGCTGGTCTCCTCTAATACGGCTGCCTCACTTCTAGGTTTATACTGAATTCCCTTGGCACCACAACCAGACAAAAATGGACCAGTGCCTTCCCTTGATCAAAGACAGCAAATGTTCTTCTAAGTGTGCTGTACCTAGTGATATGAATGAGAACATATATGAACTTTCCTCTTTGCATACACAGAAGGGGAACTAATTAGCCATTAGGAGAATAAACAACAGTAATATAAGCATAGTCTGAACAGGGCAGAATTCAGCGTGCAGGGTCCATTACAGAGCACATAAACTCCAGTCAAACAGATGTATCCTAGGCTGAGGGTTGATTTTGTGGTATATTTTTTTCCTTAAAAATCATCTAGCTCCCCTCCTACTCAAGTTTTACATTTTTTATGACTGTAGTGAGTGCTCATATCCCTTCCACTTCTGAAACAGAGAAACTCCATTGATGACAGAGCCCAAACCTACTTATTTTTCTCAGTTCCCAGAACTCTAATGCCATTTAATTGGTTTTACAACATAATGTCTCTTGCTTGCTTTATTGAGAGAAAAGTACCATAATTATTATTTATATACAATTCTAACAGTATGTGATTCTTTGCCATTGAGAAACTCATTGAAAAGTCACAGCTATCATCATACTTAGTTTTCTCTAAAGTGCTTTTAAATATTGAAGTTTTTTAACTGGTCTGAGAAGATGTTTTCTCTTATTGAATCTTGTCTACCATTATCAATGTCCATAGTTCCCTGTTTAACTTGCATTGGAATGATCTGCTCACCATCACAGTTAACTAAGTGTTTTTCTATCTGAGCTGGTACAAAACATTCACACAACATACTGTGTAAGTTTTATTTTTCAGCTCCATCTGCATCACAGCAGTGATGTAGCAAAGGCTGCACCTTTTATCTCTTGCCCTGCTAAGATCGTAAACTCTGGTTTAGCTGATATTTTGTCAATTACAGAGTGTACACTTATCAAAATAACAATGAATATTAGATTAATCATACTTTACCATCTCAGGCTCAGAAAACTGATCTCTCTTTCTTCATCTGAAGTTGAATTTAGAAATGATTTCTGAGAGAAAAGGGGGCGGATGGCTCAGATCTCAGCCAACAAAAATTAATAGGATAGATGGACCAGCAACACTTCAGCTTTTAGCCTGCCCCCAGACAGCTAATAGCCAGCACATCATCCAAGTGTTGGAAACTGGCCTACTGTTGTGCTCAAAAACATGACAGGCATGCTTTTGAAGGAGAATGATAAAGATTTCTTCTTTACACCACTAAATTAATCATCACAACATTTTGAAAATATTGATTTTTTTAATTGTATGAGCCTCTACCGAATGCCTGAGTTTCTTAACATTTTCCCCTAATAACATCAGCAAGACTTACTGGTGACAGGAGAGCACTGAAATCCATATTGGATATTACCAGTCACTACTGGGAGTAAATTCGCATACTACGTAGCAATGGTTTCTGTATCAGTGGTAGTAGTAGAGCCGAAAAAGTATTTGAGATTTTGCTGCACAAAGAGCACCTTTGGGCTTGTGACCAGCTCTCAAGTAGGAAATGTTTATTTCTTGATTGTTAGTGCTGCATCAGTGAACAAGGTATTACCTCTTTTCTGGTTTCTCTGTTTATGCTACTAGCTCTGCACCTTCAGTAGTAGAGTATCTGCACACACATGAATTCAGAGAGAGGGACAGCTTAACTTTGTTACTGCTCCTGTTGTGTGTTGTCATTGCCCTGTTCTATGCAGAGTAAAACATCTCCTTAATATAATGCCAAATCAGAGCCTTGCTAGCAGGAGAAATTTCCAGTGCTTTTACAGATAATTTTATTACTATAGTAAGGCAAAGGAGTTGCTTTGCTCAGAGGAAGGTGTTCATTATTTTACTATTAGTTTATGGCTGGCAAACTGGAAGTAGTTTACTTTTTCTGCTGTTCCAGTTTTACTTGTGTTGAGTGACAGAATGGATAGGCCAAGCCTAGGAGCAGGTGTTACAGCTGAGCTTTAAATGTGTTCCTCTCCTACGATTAGAGAGCTGGCACACAAAGGTGGGATGTCCACAGCTCACAGGATGCAGCTGCTGTGCTGAGCACTGCTCATTCTCTCCATTAGCACGTATCTGCTGTGATAGAAAATGCATGCCTTAGCTGTACATTGGCAGGGAAGCAAAGTGCTATGAATCTAAATCGTACAGTGTATCGAGGTGTTACCACCGTGCTATTTAACCATACTGGTGTAACAGCAACAACAACAAAGTCAAATGGTATAGACTTGTGCCTAACTTTAAAGCAAGCAGGAAATGTTGATACCTCAGTAATAACTGTATCATCACAATCTTTTCAAAGGTCGGCCTAGTGCCAGCTCAAGGCATTTCTGGGTCACACTCATTTAGAACACATCAAGCCAAGCTAAACAGCATCATTCACATACTTCACTGATCATTGGTTCAGGGAGCTTTGGTCCTGGAGACCTGCAAGCATTGCAGAACGCTCTGATAGCTGAACTGTTACCTTGGGTTTTGTGAATAATGGGTTACTTTCTCTGGAAGATGGCACTCCATTGTCTGGGTGAAATTCAATAGAAAGAGAATCAATATTCTAGAAGGCATGTTGGCTGTTTTATGAGGTTGCTAAACTAACATCAAAAGGGAAGGTGAAAAAGAGATAAAAATCAGACTGTTGAGAACAAAATAGAATCTCCAGTGAGCATCAACAGAAGAGGAGCTCTAATTGGCTATGCACAAAGAGCACGGCTAATAAATAAAAAGATATTGGAATTGTTGATTTATGAACATAAATTCAACAGTGCTGCATATTACTGTAAGTTAGTGAAGTGATTCGCATGACTGGAATGTTGAAAACTGGCTGTAATCTGCTTAGGAAGGCACAAGTGGACGAAAATGTAAAAAGCTCTATCAAAATGGTGTTCTGTGTGTCAACATTGCTGACATCTCAGAAAAGGATATTTGAATGTTTATGAATAATGTTTTAATATTTAAAACATAAACTGAAGTATTAGCGTCTGCTGCAAACTTCACATCGTACTAAACAACCAAGCTGCAAGATTTTGAAGTATCTTTTACATAGGAAAACTGCTATCGCTGAGATTTCACCTTGACTGACAACATTCTGCAATACTGTAACATCTTGGGAATGCCTAAAAATGACAGGTGACAAATAAGTTTACTTAATCAGGAGAATTCTGAATGAGACCTCATTTTAACACATGGAAAGGGAAAGCTAGATCCAGCTGGAATCCAAAATTTGAGAGTTTGGTATGCCTAACTTTTAGGAATTCGAGCCCAGAATGGAATCTGGAAACTAAAAATGGATACAGTCTGTGAAACAACATTTATTTTAGAGTATGTTTTACAGTCTGTGTTATGCAAAAATAAGATATCACACACTGATCTCCCTGAAGCTGCAATCTATAAGCTTTTATTCTATCAATATATTTCAAGTCTATGCTGTAATGTCTGAAATAGTTGGATATTTGTTAGCTTTGCATCTGTCTCACTATTGGAAATGAGTTACTCATGTTCACTATTAAGACTAAAAAGCGAGTGTGGCATTTTAAGTACTGGAAAGTTACAGGAGAGTTAAAATTATCAGGCTGAAAATGCATGAAATTGTTCAGAAAAACAAAAATCCCTGTGGTATTTCTCACTTTCACTCATTTTCTCATGACGACTGGGTACCAGTAAAGAATGTGATGTAGATCCACAAGAGATTGCTAACCAAAGAAATAAAGGTGAAGGAATCAAGACTTTTCATAATCAGTTTCCCTGAGCAGGCACGATGACTAATGTACTTTTACAGGCATCAGCACTTCCAGGCAGAAAACACATTTTTTCTGGACATAGGAAAACTGCATGCTGCTGTGATCACATTGGCTATAGTGGCAACAGGCAGGGGAATTCAAGCTGCAACTGCCAGACTTGGAAGAGTTTGTTTCTTCACTGGCAGGATTTATGCAGTGATCTGCAGTGCTAGGAAGTACACTACTTCATTTTGGAATTTAACTCTTAGCCCACAGATCATAATGCTGTGAAATTATATATATTTTTTTTCAGTAATAGTTAGATCACTTTATTGTAGAATATCTCTTCTTTAATTAATTTTTCTTTGAAGAATGCATTGATCGCTCTCCCTACTGTTTTGACATTTCTCCCTTTTCATTATGCAAAAGGTTAATTTTGAAATTTTCTAATGCTGCCAGCATCCTATGAGCAAAATTGAATCACTAAATGCTCCCCCGTAGGGATGAAGCTGTACCACTGCCAAGATGGACCACTGTATCTTAGAAGAAACTCGTCTGGAATTGAAATGATTTTGCACACAGTGGAGGCTGCCCTTTCTGCCAGAGCTCTACAGTGCTGAGCTCACTGTGCAAGTGCAGTATTGTATGTGGGCAATCACTGAGTGAAACAGCTTCAAGAGGAGCTTTGCTCTGTGATTGTGGAAATCAAACCTTGAGGGAGGTTAATCAATTCATTGCCAAGAAGGATCAGTCCCAGTAAGGTGGTAACTACCTTAGCACTTGGATTAAATTTCTATATGGGGACTTGGTAATGAAATGTTGTTTGTATTGAAATGCTCCACTAGGGAGAAATTCCCTTGCTAATGAAACAAAACTGCTTCAGTAAGTTGTTAGCTCCACCACTGACGTTGTAGAACCACAGCCCAGGAGAATTAGCTCCTGTGCTGCTGACACAGAACAGAAATCATTGTGCTGAGGAGTTAACTCCCTCTTGGAAAAAAAGCATTTGCCAGAATAAAGGAACAAAATTTCTTGCCTGTAGGAAAGTAATGCGCTTGTGGATGCAATTCAACCTTTGCAATGTAACTCCTTATTTATACTTTTAAGGTTGAAAAATGATTCTGTCAAAAGACAGAGATCTGAGAGTGTGTGAGTTCTGTAAACTGAACTAATAAGATCTTATTGCCAAGACTCATAGTGACCTGAAATAAAGACAGGCAGCTCATGTATAATCCATGATTCAAATTTATGGCTAACAAAAGTGCTGTTGAATGTTTTAATCGGAAAAAAAAATCAAGTAAGATGGACTTTCATCATGAAATCACAAGTAAAAGTGGTGAAATTATAATTGATGTGGCATTCAGTTTGTGTGTAAAATTTGCTTATTTACATATAAATGAGAAAGGAAGAGGAAGAGCAGTGAGAAGGAGAGAGATAACTCTGTCTAGTCTTTCCTGGTAAGCTCCAGCGTCTTTCAAGGTACAACTGCACTGAAATCTGTAAGTAAGAGATTCCAGATTCTACTTCAGCTGTACTGTTTCAGTTCTGGTTATCTGTAAGACTGCATTTGAATTTTGCTCATCTGTCAAGACTGAGACATTTTATACTGTCACTTAGTTGCCTGGGACTTTGGTTCTCATTGTGTCAGTTGGGTACCTTACTGGGAATTAAATGGGAATGCAATTCTAAAAATGAATATGAACTAAATGTTTAAAAAAAAGACCACCACAAAAACAAACAAACAAACAAACAACAACAACAACAAAAACTAAAAAAACCCTAAAAAAAGAAAAACACCAAAAAAACACCAACAAATAAACCAACAAGAAAATCACGTTTACACTGCTGAATTTTGTCAGCTTTCTATGGATGCTGGTGACTCTCCTGTCTTCTGTGCCTTGAAAATTTCCTCTGAGGTTTCAAGACTGGGCATGAATATAAACCAACGCTCTGTAGGTCTGCTGCAGGAAGAAATCCATATGAGCATAATGACTTTAAAAAATACCTGAAAGCACTGAACAATATTTCTACAGGACAAAGGTACTAAAAAAAGGAAAGCCTGTGGATTTGAAATGAGGAATATTTACATATTTGATTTTTATTGTTTAAAAACATTACGATTCAAAGAAACACATCACTGGATTCCTGATCAGCGAGAAAACAGATTGCACAGATTTTTAAATAAAATAATTATTTTAAAATAAGATTTTTTTTGTTGTACCATTCTTATTCAACAGTGGTGTGTTGGTTTATAACTAAATAAGTTCTGAATTATTTGTGATAAAATAAAATACATTCTGATACTGGTAGCTTTTCCTTATGGGCTGTCAGATAACAGAGTAGCTGCTATTAAAACATCACAGTTTCTTAGAGTCTGATGTTATCTGAGCAGTTATTTTGATGGAAAAACAAAGATGAAGAAAAGTGGAGTGATTTGCTAAGGACCACAGAACTGTTCAGAGACTCTAACTGAGAAAGGAAACCCTGGAATACTGGTTTGCTCTTACCGGAGTGACCATCTGAATAAATATAGACAGTGAATGAACTGAGATTAGATGTCCCTGTGCCAAGATAAAGAGATTGCATTGGAAGTGAACCGGTACTTTAAAAAAATGGCAATATCAAAAAGGAATGCTTTCACAGCTGGGAAAGACGGCATTTCAGTGAAATTTGTTCTACTCTGGACTGCATGTACAACTGAGATACAATGGCATTTGTATAGAAACACCTCACAGCCAAACTGCTCTTTTGAATTCAATGTATGGTTTGTCCAAAAGAAGAGAAAAAGTTCATTGTAAAAAGTCAGCAATGTCAGGGAGGGCAAACTTATTCCAATTAGAAGTAGAAATGAACCCACATAAACACTTCCTTTGGAAACAAGGTTTTGTTACTGGAAGATAACAAGAGTTGAAAGGTATCTCAAGGTATGAAAAAAGCACCAGATGTGGCATTTGGCATCTGTTTAGCCATTGAAAAGGTTTTTCAGGCATGCAGCCTCTAAGGAGAGACTTGTTTCACTCTGGAAGCAGCCAGAACAGAGCAGCCTAGACCAAAGCTGCCTCTCACACTGGCAGCCTGAAGTGATCCCTCTCTTGCCTCTATTTGAAGCCCCTTCGAAAGCCTATGGGATGCTGGTTGCTAGGCAACACCCAAAGCAATGGTGTTTATAGCGTTAGGTATTAATTATTGTCATGGGCTCTTTCTACGGAAGATCCTGAAAATATGCAATTAGACACGTCACAGGATAAGCTGTTTTGCATTGTGATGGACAACCATTATTATCTGTAGAAAATTCAGAACCTGACAAATTGTTCAAAGGTGTCTGACTGTGCCAAGCCTAATATTTGCTTTTTATCGTGCTCGTGTTTTGTAATTGCAGCTAGGGAACTGGAGCAACAATATGGTTATTGTAAGCTGTTGAAAGGTTTTGAACTAGAATGTAATATTGCTTCGTTTGTTTCCCTGAGTATCGTTCCTAGCTCTAAACTGATCCTTACCAGCACTTTATTTTGAGTAGCTCCGGTCAGTAGCTGAGCAAAAAAGAGAAAGCTTTGTAATATGAATATGAAAGCTCTAAAATGAAAATATTTATAAGCAACACAAGTTACAACACAGTGGAAATAAACACTCAACAAAATAAATATTGAGCAAGTGACAAGGCTTAGCGTGTCCCTCGAGGTGAGCTTTTTCACGCCATTCATAACATTGGACACATAATACAATCATATGGTTGGGAGAGCTAACATAACGGTAGCTGCTCTTTCTTCACTAACAATGCCTACCAGCTAATCATCACTGGCATAATAGGGTGGATACAAGGTCCCTTTCAGGCTTATCGGTATGTTAATCCATTATATGAGACAGGTTATACTCCCTGAAACGCATCGGGCAGCCACGAAGAGACTCCAGTCAGTGCAAAGAAAAATGGCATTCACTCTAAAGCGAGTGATTACCAAAGGCGAAAACCTAACTAGCGGAGTACTGAAAAGTCCTGTGAAGTGACAGTGATGAAATGTAACCAACACCTAAACAAATACATTACTTACTCGGTGCATGAACTGAGTAATGAAAAGATTAAAGAAAGAAATCACTAGACTTTTATCAATTATAGAAAGAGAACGTGCTAATTATTTTCTAGTTGAAAGAAAGAAGTTGAGACTGTGGAGGAGATAAGCTCAAGTAGACACTGGTAACAGGCTGTGTGGCTGAAAGTCCTTGTCCACACAAGGATGCCTTCTCCCATGTCTTGAATACATTAATATTTGTACAGAGTGAGTATGCAATGCAACAAAGGTGAAGTGGAAGTACTTTGGCTTGTCCTGCCTGTAGACGAGGCACATGGTAGAAGTGACACTCCCCTCTTTGGTTACCTGAGCCACCTTACATTGGATAGATGTGTGGAAGAAAAATTCCATGAGTACAGATAAACTGTCATGAGATGCTTCAGGAAATGAAAAATTTTTTCAGATGGGTGCAACTTCAAAGTCTCATACAGCATGCTAGCAAGCAAAATGACAAGGTAGGCAACAAGAATTGTAAAATCAGAAAAATTAAGAACCCATCTTCCTCCAGTAGATAATGTAGGGTCTGGACATTCAGTGGCAACCAAATGGGAGCCAGAAGTATGAATGTTTCACAGCTCTCTCCACAGCAGTTCTTAGCTCCGAGATATAACCACCCAGTGCTTGATGCTGCTGGTTGTTTTTCTTTTCACTGCTTCCAACTAGAAAGGTACAAGGAGAAGCCATTTCATTCAGCATTTTGAAGAACACATAAATGACAAAGTTACTTTCCTTTGTTAGTCACAAGGACAAATGTTATTCCATGCAAACGAGAAGAACACTAATTTGGACTGTGTTTTCTCCAAGCCTAGTGTCTTATAGTAGACATATATATATTAAATGAGGAGTTTATGTTAGGGAAATCAGTTTTGTTGTTTTGTTTTTAATGAAAATGTTGTTCCACAAAGGTGTGCAACAGGCAGAGACAGAAATTAAATGAGTCTTCTTGAAATAGAAAATTAAAATCTAGTAATTTTGCAATGAATGATAGTGCATATATCAATAAGATCATATTGCTCAAACATTCATTATATGGAATAAATTTCTACTGGCTTGCAGATATTTTCCTTTGATATTACTTCCAAAGCAGGTGGATTTGCTGCCATTGTCTAGTTCTAAGAAACCAGGATGTACTGCATGAAGGCAACCATAAATTTCAGGATGGCTCAGGATGCATTTCTGTAGTAGAGTGAGCAGTACAGTTTGTTTACATGACAGGACTCAAACAACATCCTACAAATAAGTGTGGCTCCTATCCTGCTTTAAAATCCTCATAATCTTTTCCTGATATTTGTTTGATCATCATTTGCATTTTCTCTTACATGTCTGATTTGAAAATATTAAATAAAAATGGAAATGAACTGTGTATCAACTTTCCCTATTAAACTTAAATTCTGGGGAGTAGCTGTACTTCCTTGAATCATCCTGTAGAACTCCTAGTCATTTGACACTGTGAACTCTGGACTTCATGTCAAAATTTATTCATTTACTATAGTACATTTTCTTCTTTTATTTTTCTCATTAGAAATAGCTAAGATTGGTTTTATGGTCCTTTGATCAGAAATTTTCCTGGATCTGGTACTGCATTTATTTATAGGCTCTAAACAAAACCTTCAGCTCATTTCTATTTTAGTGTCTATCTGTGATATTGTTATGCTTAATCCAGTTGTTTTCAGCAGTGAATTCTTTCAGGCTCAGATCCACAATCAGACCTTGGTACTACCTTTGCCAGCAAGCCTGGAGTAAGTTTTGGAGGAGCCTGTATCCAGCAAGAAAATTGCCTTGGGTTAGGAACTTATACTAATAAAAATGGTTATTTTGGAAAAAAAGACGACAGCAGGGCTATTACCAGAGCTTTTAAAGGTTCTGAAAACTCAGTCCTGCTTTGTGTAAAGAATATGAACACAAGAAGTAGTCCCAAGTGTAGAGCAATTTCACCTTCCTTTGTATCCTTGAACTTTGTCAGAGGTAACTCAACAAATTTCATATTTGTGGGAGACCACATTCTTGGCTGTTGTATAAAACGAACAGCCAAGAGAACAAAATGCTACCAATGTAAGTCAGATGGGGAGCTGGCTCCAACTTGCAATTTGCTTAAGCCAAGTACAATGTTTTTCAGTGGCATTAAAAAAAAACAAAACAAAACAAAAAAACCCCCTCCAAGTTAGTGATCTACAGTGCTGAGTAATAAGAGCTTGACCAGTTGTCCCCTCTAGATCATTTCTTCTAGTACTATTGCTGAAGGTTATCCCACTATTTAACAAAAAGGGCCATTCTTGCAGAGTTTAACTATCAAGATTACAGTAGGAAAGATATCAGTTCTTCCAAGAGTCACTTGTTCTCAAGAAGCAGAAATGCAAATTATCACTGGTCCCTAGCAATAGAATGCTAAAAGAAACATCTTTTCTCCTGTCAGAGATGCTGCTTTGGGAAGAGGCTTTGTTAAGTCCTTCAGTCTGGTGGATGTTCCTTTAGTAAAACTGTTGGCAGCATTTGTGGTAGGGTTAGAAATGAACTTAGGTTCAAAATCAAAGAATGTTCTCTGGGGTTTCAGGTTGATTTCACAGATTCCTATTAACTGAAATTATATAGACCTGATATTCAGTGCCTGTAGCTCAATTTCTATTCTTGCAAACTCTTTTCTCATGAGCCTTTTTTCCCCCACTACTGAAAAGTAGTGCACAGTGATCAGTAAGGTATATTTACCTTCATATCTTCCCATCCTCCCTCAAAACTTCATATTTTTCTTGTTCTCTTCTATTTAACTGGAAACATTTGCTAATTTGCTTTAATTGTCATTGCAAAGGATTACTTCAGTAAAATCTGAAATTCTGATACTTCTGTGGAAAACACAACTGAAGATCAGAGAAATTCAAACATATTTAAATGAGCTGTTTAAACAGCATCCGTTTTCATTTTCAGTCATAGCTAAGCTACATTGGTGTATTTTGGGTTATATGTACTAGAACAATAGATCATTTCTAGGGAAAGTTTTGTCTTTATCTGCTAGCTTTCCTATTCAGTGACAAATTCTTCTTGAATTACTTTCTTGTTTGGAAACAGAGGCCTCCTTCATCATATACACTCATAATCCAAGAGAACAAAAAATCATTATAGTAGTTACTGAAAGCTAAAAAGACAGATTGGTGTAGGCAATTGTGAAGTGTTCTCAGGACATAGAGTCAGAAAAGCTCATTTATCTGATTTACAGCTGCTTTCTTAAAAGATAGATCAGTACACAAGATCTGTCCAGTGCTACAAGCATGTTGTGGTGAATAATAGCTAGAATCTCAACTACACAGGAAAAACAGTAATGGATTTTTTTGTAGACTGAGACTTCTGTTTTGTTCTTACTAAGCCATTGCATAGTTTTTAGGGTGAAACACTTCTGATTCTGTAAAAATAGCTTGCTCTGACTTCTTAACTTGTAAATCTTTATATTTTTGTTTCTGAGTGCTGTACTGCATTTGTGTGCTTTGTTTTGTTTGTTTGTTTCTACCTATTTTCCTAATTAGTGTTTGCTTATGCTCTGTTTTCCCAACATAATGGTGCATTAATAAGCAGGAACATAGTGCAGTTTGTCAGGCTGTTCTAAATATTCTAGCAATTTTAGAAACTTGTTGGTCTCACTGGCTGCATATAAATGTAATGACCTACATGATGCAGGAATGAAAGAAACGCAGTTGAAAATAATGCGTTCATTGACGTAAGTAAACCATGACGGATAGGAAACAAGCCTATGCTATTGGTGCCAAGATCACTATAGAAACAGAATGATCTCGTGGCAAAATTCAAAATGCTAACAACTGAAGAGAAGCACAAAGTCTGCAAGTGCAACAGAGAAGAAGGAGAAAAGCTACCAGTGCCCCAGCCGATAAGGCAGTAAGGAATCTTGCCACTTAAAATGCCATACCAATGTTCATGGTTCCCATTGCTCCACGATGTGTGAAACTGAAGGAGATAAAACTTTTCATGTTGGAATTGCAGTCATTCACCTTTCTATATTTGTTCTAGCTCTGCTGTCACAAAGCAGATATTGTAAACCACATGTGATCATTTGGAGAAGTTCCTGCAGTTCTTTCATATATGTCTGTGTGAAACAATAGGCTCCACTCTGAGCTCGGAACTTCCCAGCCTCCCATACTTCCCTGTCACATGAGGCAATGGGCAAAGTCCTGTATTTTATATGGAGATGAAAATAAGTGGTTTCTGAACTTCTGTGATTATCCATTAGAATGGCTGTGGATACATTAACTCTTCCTTGACTAAAAGAAATGGTTGCTACTCGAGACAGATTTCCCAGATCTGAGCAGAACAATGACAAAAAAGTTTATAAAACACACAAGACAGATTTTCAACAAACCAGTGCAGAGGAAGCTTAATCAGGACAACATAATGGGAGACAGACAGACTGACTAGAGGTGAAGCCATATATTTGAAAAAGAAAAGATATCTGATCTAAGTTTAGAAAATGCTTACTCTGAGGAAGAAAAGGAGGAAAAGAAATCCATCCCCCTCCCTAGAGGCATTCAAGGCCAGGCTGGATGGGGCTTTGAGCAACCTGGTCTAGTGGGAGGTGTCCCTGCCTATGGCAAGGGGGGTTGGAACAAGAAGATCTTAAAAGTCCCTTCCATCCCAAACCATTTTATGATTCTATGATGATGTAACAGAAATTTGTTACACAGGAATTATTTCAGAGGGGCTAAGGAAAGACATTGTGCTGGACCGAACTTGCTAAGAGATTACCTAAATATTTTCCACTTAAATTTAAATTGCGAAAACCTTGATTTCTTAAGTAATGGCATACTAGAAAATTAAGAATTAATGATAGAAAATCACCATTCATTTCCACTGAAATGAAGTCTTTTGATATGTTGAAGGACTCCAATCTTCACTATCTTTTAATAAATTACACATTCAAATACAAAATAAGAATCTTCTTCAGCAAGGGCTGTTTCTTGGTTAGATACATCCGAGTCAATGTAAGGACTGCCATCACTTGCTGTGCAAACAGCCTTGTTAGCACACAGACTGGTGCATGAGATAGAGCCATAGTTCTGCTTTCATCTCATTCTTTCCTCCCCTCTCTACTCATCTCTGTTCCAAATTTAATGAGAGTCGGGTCTTTTCAAAGGGAGTGTACATCAGTTCACATGTAGCACTCATGTGGCTGGAGCTTTGTCGGTGGTCACTGGTAATCCCTCGGAGGTTCACAGACATTTCAAGCAAATGGTTGAAGATTCATCTGCTCTGCTCTCGCTTCACTGTGAAAAAAAAGTGGATCTCAGACAAGCTCTGGCAAAACATGAAGTGAGTACAAATAGAAAGAAAAAAAATCCCTTTATTGTATCTAATTTGACGTGACAATAATATTAGAAAATAGCTAAGACACTGCCTAGAATATTGTCATTTTGTAGATAAAGTGTGATTGTGTCATTATAGCCTGAGTTCTCTTCCAAAGCAAACAGGGTAATCTTTAACAAAGGCAGTTTGTACGCTTAGATTTCTTTTTATTCCTTTTTATATCCTTATGTCCTATATGTTTGACTGATGACCATTGTCAAGCAATAGGAAGTCAGCAAGAGCCACTCTTCTTATCAACTTCTTTGTTGCTTTATTGATCTATTTTCTCGTCAAGTGAATTGTTGGTGAATAAGGGGTGCTTGCTGAAAGGCAGATAACATGGACACTTCTCAGCACTAAGATAACTTGTATGTACAATGCTGAGAGGGAAATATTTCAATGTGGGAAGAAAAAAAAACCACAATGGCAAGTGGTAGTATGAGTTGATTTCAGATTACACAGCAGGAAGCCCATCTCCGGAAAGATGTTGGCTGCCCACATCATCCTGTGGTATTATTAAATCCAATAAGAATAATTGCACAAATCTAGGAATGCTTCCAAGTAAATTTGCTTAATGATCTTAAACTCTAAGGAATAGATGTCCACCTATTGTTTAATTATTTAATCTATTGAATGACATGTTCATAATGCAGCAGCTTATCTGCCCACCAGTACAACACAGTAGGAATATAACTCTCTCTAATTGTTCTATGCTGCTTTCCCTTTTGGCTGAAGAATCCAGCCAGGAACTTCCATAGTCTATTAGGACTCTGGTGCTGCTCAGAGAGGCAATCACCCACTGATCCTGCAATTACCTCAAGTGGAAAAATAAAATAACTCACTAACAGTAAAGCATCCCAACTCTGGGACTAGACTTGTCCCAGTTCTGTGGCTTTGGGAACTGGTATCCAACCTCACTGTGCCAACAGCTGCACACAAAAGCACTCACTTTGACATGGTTACTGCATAATTGTGCTTGCAAACACATCAATATTTTCAGATTTTTGCTCATGCACATATTGATGTTTACATGTGTACATACACACACATCTAATATATGTATACATTCAAAAATTCTGAAAAACTTAAAACCTTGATTTTGCCAGCAGGGATGGCTGGGAAGACAGATTTTGCATAAGTTTTGGTATCACACATCATACAGATAAATGATCCGTGCATGTGTTCTTAAAGGTTTGTATGCCTACATGCGCATGTGAAACATTAAAGATCAAGAATTTATAGACACAATCAGCCTGAATGTGAATCCATCTAACCTAACTCCTCTGGATCTTCAGGTGATGCAGATCCTGTGTGATACAGTCCCTCATCATGGGACTGATGATCTTGTGGTTGGACTAGATGATTTTGAAGGTCTTTTCCAACCTGAGCAATTCTATGATTCTATGATTGATTCTATGATTCTATGATTGTATACTGCTCCAGAGCGAAGGCGTAGGTTTTGTTTTGTTTCTTCTGATGTTTCTGAAAAACTTCAGTGTCAGTCAGATATTCCATATGGGAAAATGATGAGGATTCTGTGAGTCTGGGAAACTGTTTCCTGTTCTGCTGTTCTGTGTTCTCAATTCACATCCATGGAAGTTAGGAAGTGAAAATAGGAGTTATGCAAATGATAATAGTAGAGAATTAAGCGATGAAATTGAAATAGAAAAGCAGTGAGCCTGGTAAAATGTAGCCACACAAAAGGTATGCAGCCCAGTCCTAGACGGACTAGTCTGAACACGGAAAATGAAGATTGCTGGTTTTTTGTTTTTTTTTTTTGGTGGGCGGGAGGGCAAGGATATTATTATGAATACCTATAAATAGGTTCCCGCTGCAAGGACAAAAGGCAGTGGGCACAAATTGGAACACAGGAGACTTCATCTGAATGCCAGACAGCACTTCTGTGCTGTGTGGGTGACAGAGCACTGGGACAGATTGCCCAGAGGCTGTGGATTCTCCTCCCTGGAGATCTTCAAAAGCCACCTGGACGTGGTCCTGGATACCCTGCTCTGGCTGTCCCTGCTGCAGTAGAGTTTGGGTGAGGTGAACCAACCTCAGCCATTCTGTGATTCTGTGTGATTCTATGAAGGGTGCTTGGGTCTTCTCCTGAAGTTGTTATGGCTGGCTTTCATGGTCTTGCCTGCTTACCAGCAAGAAAGCCTATATAGCAAACTCAATTGCCTAAGTTCTGTCCAGAGCCTCTTTTTCATATCTGAAGTCCTGATGAGGAACCTATGCAAAATCAGTCAATTTATGGGCAGTGGAATTGGTGAAAATAGGTTTATTTTGGGTATGTGAATGATATCCCTTCACATGCTCTCACCACATTAAACTTGGCTCAGCTTCGTGTTCCTTGGCCTCCACTGTGGTTCCTGCTGTCCTAGTTTCCCCTTCGCTACATGCAGCCTCCTCCCAGACCTCCATGCCCTCTTCTCACACAACAGGAGTCCTACAGCCTGCTGGTATTAACCTAGCTCTCCCCTGGCCAATGTTTCTTAAGATTCCAGGCTTTTTTTTTTTGCTTTTAGCTGACTAGTCTCATAAAATGTGCATGATAGCTGACCAGTCTCATAAAATGTGCATGCTAGCTGACCAGTCAGTACGTGCCTGCTGATTGAGCAGCTAGATGAGACTGAACAGACAGTGCTGAATTCTCTCTGCCTTTACTTTAGAAGCACCAGTAAGGTCTATCTATTTAATCAACCTTTAGATTTCAGTCTAGACACTTGTTATATCTCTACCCATCTGCCATATAGGGCTGAAATTGGTCAAGGAATACCAAAAATAATAAGACAGAGAACTGGCTGCTAGCCAGCTGAAAGGAGAAACAAAGGATTTAATAATGTCAGCTTCATGTAATAGGCTGGAAAATAAAGTGAAGATGCATCAAAACATACAAAACTAAGGCTATTGTATGTTTAAAGTGGCTCAGGAATGATTTTTTGGCTTTCCTCCAGGAGACCTGCAGTAGAAAACGCAAATCTAGGGACTCAATAGCCTATTCCTGAATGAAAGCAAGGGCTGAGAGCAGACCCCCTTCATATTTTTTATATTTGTGGAATAACAATGAAGTGGTAGCCTGCTGCCAAGAAAGCTATTCACCAGCATGTGATATTATTTGAAGTGTTTCATCAAGGGAACTGATTTTTCTGTACATTTGAAAAGAGAAACCCAAGTGCCACAGGAGACAGGGAACCAAAGGTGAGGCTGTGCCTTTGGTTATCACTGTGAGCAGAGTGTACTGGGTACCCTGCTCGTTCCAGGAGCAGCCCTCAGGGACATTGTGTCTCTGATGCACACTGCTCTCCTTCTTTGCCTTGAATAAGGGATAGAGAAAATTATCATCTGGTCTCCCTGAGCCCATAGTATTGCAGGGAAGGAGTGAGGTGAAGAGATCTTTGCTTCAGCCTGAACTAAGAAGTGCTTCTAAGGTCAGAAAGGAGACTGCTCCCACCGATGTGGGCAAGAAGCAGGACAAGTTGTGTCAAAATAGTATAATATACGATAATAAAGACACTCTGCAATGTCTGGAGTTATTCATATTTTTATCTGACACAAAAGAATTTTCCTTCATAACTGACCCACAAGAATCATTTCACTATTTTTTTTCTATTGAATAACTGCATATCTTCTCTTTAACTTTTTTCTTTTTTTAGTATTTTTCTTTGCCGTCTATTCACGATCCGAAGAGAAAGCTACCATGTGTATGTATTTAGGCTATGGTTTTTTCTGTTCCTTGTTCGTATGCATTTTTCTAGAGCCGAGAGACTATTTTAAATGGTTTGCATTTAGAAACTGGAGTTTGCCTTTGACTGTGAATGCATAGCATAAATCCAGCTCTACTGACAATAATTGCTTTCATTTTAGCTGTGACCAAGAAAATTTTTGCACTTATGGTGAACTATGTCTCATGGGTGTTAAGGCAACTCTTTGGTGCTCCTTTTTTAAATGCCTTCTGTAACAAGTGGAAATGATAGCCAACTGGTCGGCAAAATATTGTTCTAAGATTTATTGCAATATACCAAAAAGAACACATTTCAAAAATAAAAATGATTGCTTGACTCACAGAGAAACAGATGGGCATGAATTACTCAACTAGCTAGAATGAAAAATAGACTCAAAGTGAATTAAATGCTGGTGGGATGAAAATTAAGCTTTTTTTTTTTTCTGCTGAAGTGAGAATACAATCCTACTTGTAATGGAAAATTATTCACTCTGCTCTGTGGTGTAAGACAAAATCTATCACACTGGAAGACAGTATCACTAGACTGTAGGGATAAAAGCTCTCACCAGTAGAATGGATTGTCTCACTGAAGAGAAAACTATGGATATAATTCAAAATTTGGCAGTTCTGGACAAAAAAACTTATGCCTTCAATATATATTTAGAACTTCTGCTGAGCATGTAGAACAAACAAACAAAAGCTTTTTAAATGTGCTAATGCTGCGAATCCTTTCCTTTGTGTTAACTTGCTATGAGATTTCATCACATTTTTGTCTCAATAGATCTTGTTGTTACCATTAATTACAGTTTGGTTTCCACAAGCACTGCATGTTCCTATAGAATCTATCACTTCATATTAGCCTTTCAAAGGACAAGTTCTGCAATAAAACTGAAAGTGCTAAAAATCCATTAATTCCCACAGTAATTATTTAAGTATTATTTATATCACTGAAATCCAGAGAGATCTTAGCTAAGACTGAGGGCCTTTGTACTAGATATTATCTAAGAGTAAGTTTAATATTCTTAACCACATTAATCCAGCTCAATTGAGAATGGCCACTTTACAAAATATCAGCTGTGCTGCAGCGATCAGCCTTTTATAAGAGTAGTTTTAGAGAATGACCTAATTGTTCCATGCACTTGGGGCAGCTGAGCTGCTCTGAGTTCCCAGCGAACGGCAGGAGAACATCTTTATTCTTTCTGGGCACCCAGTGCAGTGCCAGCCATGAAGCTGTGGGAAAAGCACTGCAAGGCTAACCACAGGGCAGGACCACTTCCGTGTCATGGCGCAATTGTGTAAGACTCTGACAAATTTTTAGTCTTATTTTTCTACCCACTGGTGAGCATGCTTGACTTTTAGCAAGCTGTGGTACTGATGTTTGGGCTGTCACATATTACTTTACTTGGGGATAACACAGGTTATTAATGATGTTAATTTTACAGAGCTAAAACAAGATAGCTTTTGTTCAAAGGGATTGTAGTCTAAATAAAGAAACAATAGGCAGATGTACTAGAATAAATAAAGATCTTCCTTATTTACTAGATGAGGAACATGAAGATTAAGTATTAAAATCTTTCGCTGTGCAGGTCGACGGGAATTTTGCTAGTGACAACAACTGGATTGGTCTTTTACCCACAGATACTGCAGTGTACAGGCAACATATGGTGGAGATGGGAACTGAAGGCAGGTTTTCTGAATTCCAGACCAGAAAATGGACGGTAAGAGCTCTTGTCTTGGCTAGAGTTTGGTGGGCATGTGGCCATTGTACAGTACACTACTGATATAATTGCATTTATTCAGCAGTGTGGTCAACTACAATTATTTCCACCCCAATGCCAACATCTAAAATTTTGACCACACCAGAAAGTGCCTTTGGGAACATGCATATCCTTGAGGAGGAACACTACAATTTTAATAATCACTCCAAAGAGCTCGTCAGGGCGCCAGTTGCGATGCATTTTTTACCATCTGGTTCTAATCAATCTTTGCATGGCACCATGCCTACCGTACAAAGGTTTCCTGCTGTAAAACGACATGTTACTGCACAGAGACTACTCATTATTTCAGTCACTACGTCCTCACAATGTCAGGCAGTGCCTAGGGGGTCTAATAAATGTATGTGCTCCAGTAAGGAGTGTGGTGCAAGAGAAATGCTCATAATGGACTTCACTTCATTACAGCTGGCTGCAGTGATTTTAGATGTTCCCCACATTTCAACAACATCTGAGCACCACAGAAGACATTTACTAGCAGAAGAATGGCCATCACCCTGCAGCACACAATTAAAGATGAAGAATAACAAATAGCAGGATGCAGTTCTGACCGAGTGAGGGATGAAGTGGAGTTACACAGTTCACTTCTACCTATGCAGACTTCTTGATTTAACAGGGGACAATGTTGCTAAGGCAAAAAAAAAAAAGAAAAGAGAAGAAAAAAGAGAAGAAAGAAGAGAAGGAAAGGAAAGGGAAGGGAAGGGAAG